>NC_069125.1:81176847-81392837 GCF_026914265.1 Mya arenaria
TGGCATGAGCATATTCAGTCCGTAAAAAACCCAAAGCCTGGCAACGTACTAACATCGTGCGATCATTCAAATACCTCCTCGAGGAAAGAACCACTAAAGGAAAGAAGACGCAAAAACAAGCTCATCCTATTTTACATAATAGTTATTGTAATGACTTCGCTCCACTAGTCGTCAATGATACCTTCCAGTGTTTCGAGATACAACAACCTGTCATCTTCGTAATTCGAGGAATATCCGCTATATCAGATGCAGATTTCAGTACAGTTAATTTCTTTTCGTTCTTCTACTATCTCTTCGTGGAATGCCCTACGTGACAAAATTTGATCAGCCCCATACATTCCAGCTTTCAAACCCAATCTGAAAAAACACCATACCTTTTCCTCAGTATTATTACGATGGATATCGAGAGTCGAGTTTGCACCATGTAAGGTTAGGTTTGCATTTAGCTTGCTTAAGGAGCATCTGTTCTTTAAAAATGTTGTAGATAGTGCATGTTGCCAGCGCGGGGAAATTGAAGACGCATAGCAGTTTTCTTCACTTTTCCAAGATTTAAGAGCAAGCTCACTTGACAAGTTGCACATCCCCAGACTTCAACTCTGTCTCTTCGTCCCCAAAGAGACAAATGACCAAACGTACTCGATTATCTTCAATTCTGTCCGAATAGTTATCAAACAGACCGACATGTTTTGATTCATCATCAACATATGTAGAATATACCTGACTTCTACCACCTACTCCTTGACCTGTCATTTCTGGGGATTTTCACACGCACTCTTTTATGAAATTTATTCCATATACCGTTACACGCGTAATCTCTGTTATTTATTATTCAATATTGTTACTACTAAGCCCTTCAATACACGTAATTTACACCGTCCATTTTACATTTTAAAGCCGCTTGTTAGAACGCGAAAAACGACACAGTGTAAAAACTTACTTCTCATTTCTATCAATAAATTCCAACCAATGCATTTGATATCTAATATAGTTTGCGCTTTAACTTGTACTTGTCTTTATAGATAATATGTGTCTGCGGAGAAATGTTTTTAGCTGCAGCTGTCATCCAAAATGGTTTCAGCTATTACGAGCAGATCTGTTAGTTTATCCGCAGCAATTATATGAGTTTTATGGAATTTGTCTCATATGATGTCAGTATTGCGCTTCCTTACGACCTGACGTTTAATGTTTTCATTTCTCAGAGCTTTGATAATGTCAAAACCATCTGAAGATTCATTCTTCGTGCTACAAGCTATGATAAAATAATAAATGATTGGGTGTGTGATGTCCACTGTTGTGTCTCCGCCAGATTTTAGCCAGTCTCCTTCAGGATCACATATTGGAGTCATGTATATCTTTGAATGGTTGCAACTGTCAGTTGCAGATGTTCGAATTCAATCTGGTTGCTGATTTAATAATACCACGGGGGTAGGAATAAAAAAGTGAGTCTGAGGAATAATGGCAATGATTATATTCAGGGCAAATGGAGAACATGTAGATCAAGTATCAGTTGATTATTTTTATAGTTAATTTTAAATCTTAATAATGTTTTTTTTACATTAGTTGAGAACACTTTTTTTCAATCGATTAATGATAAGCAGAGCAAAATAGAATCTTATGATCTTCGCGTACGATTTTCTGGAATACATTGCGATTATTAAAAGAAGAACGACACCATGGCCGATGAAAATAGTCGTTCTCATTTATTTTGTTTGTGTCGTATGCAGGACCTATAGTTAACAAATGTGTAATATATCGTTTTGGCCCTCAACGTTAGATCATATCAGGAAACAAACGAGGTGTAAATTTCAACTCAAACATTGTGAAACTAAATCATAAACAAGTCCAGTTAAGAGAATGAGTGATATATCGTATGTAAAATCACATAATTTGATGAAAAATCAACAAAGATATTTTGGCAAAAATAGCACTAAGACCTTGAACAAAAGAAAGCAAAAAGCTACAAGGAAAAAAGTTATTTTAAAACATTCCAAACAGATCAAAACATGTCACAACATTGCATAGATATCGTATCAAAGTCAAAACGAAAAGCAAGCATTGGTTTAATAAGATTATGAGGAAAGTATAACCTGTATTACGACAACATTTGGTTACAAAATAACAAGGAGTTTCGTTGCAGCACAAATAAGGTAAAACCAATAGCAAACAGTTTAAATTTGTCAGAAGAAAAAAACTTGAGGACATTTAAGTGTAAATTGTAACAATTTATAAAAGTTCTAATACACTTCAAGAACTCAACGACCAGTCGCAAACATGTCAGAAAAAACATACATACAATAACAAAAATGCTCACGCACCCGCATGAACCATTACATTCGCACACCCAAGCGCAGGCATAAGAACACATACAAAAAGCAAAAACGTTAACGCTTATACTTTATATGTACCCGCACTCATACACTTGCGTACACACACGTTCGAATGATGTTTGTACAATCGAAGTCCCCTTTACTAGCTAATGTTTTCAAGAAGAGGAATTCAAGCATATTGATATATATATGTTATTTAAGTCCTTCGAATTTTCATTTTTGATACGGCTAATTGTGTCTTCTATTATTTTTTGTGTTGGTTTAAGCATATTCTATTTAAAGTTTTAGTTTTAAATTTATCGTTGTTGAACCTATTTGTTCTTCTATATTAATGTGTAATTTCAAAAAAACCCATCAAATATACATCAAAGGATAGTGTTTTATTATTGTACTTGGTTACGTTTATGTAAAATATCATTGAGATTATAAGAAAATTACAAAAAAAAGGTTATTGTTTTTGTTTGTTCACTGTCCCTAATAATCATGGTTAGCTATACTAACTTTGATTTTATTTAAAGCAATAAAACTGTGTAATTTATTCCATAGTTATTGCATTACACTACATTCTTTCCAACAAAACATTACAGGTGTAAGTGATACACGTAATCAAGTGATTCGTGCGACAAATTCACATCAGAACGTTTTAAAAACGTTAGCCTACAAGTCCATCGACATAGAAGCAAAGTCTAGTAGAAACATTCTTATATTATGTGGTTTTGTTGTAAAATTATGCACGATAATTTTGGGGTTTTGTTCAAGGAAATGCAGTTGAGAGAGTTCATCTACAATTCTGCAAACTTCTACTCCGTGTCAAAAAGACAGAATGAAGTTATTAACGGTGAATAAGGAAGATTAAGTTTTAAAACATTTCGATATATGAATATGATTAAATGCTGCGTAACACTATTGTGTACACATAATAACAAGAGCATAAAAAATGTTATGCTTAAAATGACGTGGAACGATATGTAAACAAACCGAATTGGTGTTTACTAACGAAAGATAATATTTGTGGTAAAGCTTTATTTGACGCATTGGTTTATCAAGTAATATATAATAATGATGTAAGTGAAACTGAAAGAAAATGTCATCAAGAATTGGCATGGTATACTTAATGCATCGAGTGGATATAGATTTGATATAAATTTTACCTCAAAATATTAAATGTTACAAAGTTACTTAAGTCTATGTCTAAATTGCGATTATCCTTACACAGATTAAGCATTAAAATTATTAAATGGAATAGATCACTATCAAAACCCTTAAACGAACGTATATATTCCAATTTTAATTTATTAGATTTATCAATATGTTTTAGATTGCACATTGTATTCTGAACTCAGATTTTAAACCCCCAGTAAATTTACATTTTACTGACCGTTCCAAGGCGGTACGAAACAGTCCTAGATAAACATACCTAGTTCTTTTAAATAGTATATATGCACTGTGCTGTTTGTGGAGTTTTGTGCTGTTTTTCCAAGTATCTTGTTTGTGAGTTTTTATTTTTTTTATTTTTGTGGTCTTTGTCTTTGACGTTTACCCTGTGCCATTAAACGGGGTTTATGTTTAAACTTTTGGCTACTGAGCTTGTTTCTGTAGTTTTCCACATAAGAATTGAATCAATATTGCATATAATGTCATTATTGGATTATACTATTTATTCTTGAAGGTGCCGTTTGTGTGCTGTTTCCTATTTAATTAATTGTACTTTCGTTTCTGTCTATATTTATAAAAGAATCTGATATCTTATAAAATCAGTGCTTATTATGCCGTATGGATATTCAATTTGATTAGAGCGTAAAAAATATTGGTTCTTTAATCGTAAATGTGTTCAAATTTTTTTACATCTTCTTCATACCAATGTTTGAAGAATAGCATTGTTTTTAATTGTGAAATTATTTTTTGTTATTCCATATAACTGTTTTGGCTATTCTTATTTTTTTAAGTCATATACTTGTTGTTGTTTTTTGCTCATTGCTAAAAGAACATTCTTCAGAAATGTAAAAAGTCATGACGAGTAATTGCTTTTGAAAACAGGACTGTTCCAACTAGCTTATTTAGCGCATATGGTACAATGCTAAAAATCAGAAATAAATAATAAATGACCACAATACATTCTAATCAAACTTGATCATACCTGCCCATACGACTTTAAGCTACGTTCATTTTATCTCCCGATACCTATTGCGTTTCCCTCTATTTCAACTTTCTATTTTTATAATATTTAATTATCCTCTAATTATTAAAATCATTTATTTATATAAATTATTGGTAAATGTAATGTATCAATTACTAAAAATGCCATCTCGTCAAGTACCAATATGGCTTGATTTGTCATTATTAGTGGTATTTAAATTGATTACGAATGCAATATTTTACAAATATTTGAATAATGAGAACTTCAAAAGCCCGTAACTTGTAAAGTTGATGCTTCAATCGTCATACCTGTTCCAAAATCATTCAAACACATATGAAAATCTTGAGTGAATCAAACTGATTATGTTGTGAAAACATTAGCTTATAATATCAATGGTAAATGTAATGTATCAATTACTAAAAATGCCATCTCGTCAAGTACCAATATGGCTTGATTTGTCATTATTAGTAGTATTTAAATTGATTACGAATGCAATATTTTACAAATATTTGAATAATGAGAACTTCAAAAGCCCGTAACTGTAAAGTTGATGCTTCAATCGTCATACCTATTCCAAAATCATTCAAACACATATGAAAATCTTGAGTGAATCAAACTGATTATGTTGTGAAAACATTAGCTTATAATATCAAATTACACGTATTTTAATCTCTTTCTTTGATATTGAATATATGCCATTTAGATTCAAGTTACAGAAGGGTCATCGATGAAACAGATTTAATTAATCGTTATCAAGAGTACTTTACAAGATCTCTTTATTCGACAATTAGTTTACGCCACAAAGTATCAAGTTACAGAAGGACTTGGGGTGAAACATAATTAATTTCTGGTCATCAAGTGTGTTTTTTATGAGAAAGACACAGTTACGCGAACTCAATTTATTAAATTTCAGAATATGTATAAAACTGATTGATTAATTTTGAAAGTTGATTATAGCCTTTAAAAATGGTAAGAATTTTACTTGTCGACAAAATGTTTCTTTTAACATATTTATTCTGTAAGTGATTGTATTCACTATTTTCATTGCTGCAATAAAAGCCAGTGTTGTTCTGTCACAGATTATTGTGGTGTTTTCAAGATATAATTCCCCAACCATTGCAAACTTTTGGTCTTAACTGAAGTACGACATGGATGCAATGTTGTGATATTTTTCGACGTCTTGGTTATGATTTAGTGCTCGAAACTATTTCGACCCTTATCCTTTTTACAACATGTAAAGTCAACTCTTTATTTTTATTGAGTTGTGTGATTTTACTCACATACTTTACACTTTTCAAATAACAATTTGATAGTTGAGAGAGTATGTGTTTCTAATTCATTGTTTACACAAGCTTTCACGCATTACCATAACCCAGAGCTGTAAACTATCCATTTTGTTGAGGATAAAAAAGTCAGAAATGTCTTTCTTTAATATTCTTCTGTTTTTAAGTAATCGAGTTTGATGGTTTTACACATTCAGTATGATATGCCAAGTATAATTATTTAACACGGGATTAATTTGGTTCCAGACCAAGAAACAAAATGATTGCAATTGTGCCTTTTATCTCTGCAATGGAATAGAACATAGTGAGAAAAACACACATCATATGTTATAAACATTTGCTTACAGTACCAAATTCCAGGTCATTTCAGCTCTTTCCTTGAGATTGTCAAATAAATCAGGAGAGTTACTGTTCGTGCTGCAAGATATGATATAATAATTAATCATTGGACGCATGATGTCCGCTGCTATGTCCTCACCAGGTTTTAACCAGGTCTTCTTCAGGATCTTGAATTGGATAGTCTTTGATAACTTTGAATAGTTGTAACTGTCAATTGCAAGATGATATAATATTGAAAACATCAATACGAACTTATCATACCAGAATGGTTTTTAATTACATCAGATTGCATTTCAAAGTTCGATCAAGGTTAATTATATGGAAAATTTGACATTAATTATTTATAACTGCAGTAAGATTTTTTTCTTTCAGTTAAAGAGTGGATGAAATTTGGTATCCTTTTTCTGTATTTTGATCATACAGTGTGTAAGTTACTGAAGGTTACTTCTTGCAAAACGTTTTTCCTGGTTGTATTTTTTATTGGTTGTACTTTCACGTTAGTGTTGGGATTAGGGCCATTACGAGTTTTAATGATTCATTAATGATATCCAGTATTGTGACATTTACTGATTTTATTTTACCCATAGTTTTTGAACTTCATTAAGTATATATACTGTTAAACAACGAGGGACATTTTCCGACTAGTTCGTGATTAGTTCAACCTTTTATAATTATATTTGTTATTATATCATCGCATGCTGTTGATTTACACAATGTTTCGGACCATTTAACTTACTACACACATGTAAATTTTGATATTGATGTACATACGGAAACATATCCAATAGCGTGACATTTATCAACTTTAATGTGATTTCCTCTGCATATTACGACCAGCAATGGCTTTTGTAGTTTAATCATCCATTTGATTGGTATTACTCCCTGCCATTGCAATTTGTTTGACAAACGAGTTTTGTTTTGGTCGTGTCATTGAAATTACTACTTATATCGTTCAAATTGGAACACGAATTATTCTAACAACCCTCTTTGTCAGTGTTGCCACTGTCGTCTCTGTTACGACTACGAACGCCGCTGTTAGAGTTACCGTCATAATCGTTACTTCGTCTTGTCGAAGTTCCTAGCGCTGCCGTTGCCCTGGTCCCCGATCTTGAGAACATAATCGTTTTGCATTTTAAAGGGAGCTCTAAACAACCGCACGTATTAATTGTGCACACATAATTGACTAGATTATTTAATTGCAGTGCAAAGTCCATTTCCTTCTAAGATTGAGCGTGTTTTGATATGTCGTAAAATTGAAATAATTTCATGCGTTAGATTTCTTTTTCTTTTTTATTGCATCTCGTTGACACAAGTATCAATTTCTTACGATTTATAGTTTACTATTAAACTGACAAATGTTGATAATATATGAATACCCGTAAAGGTTGTCACTATTCGCAATCAGCACCACCAAATGGTTTCATCATGACATTGCAATTGAGAGCAAACATAAAAGCAAAACACATGCGCTAAGGCCACAACTGGCGATTTACGCAACCACATCAACCATCTCGTAAGAACTTCCTAGAAGACGCATTTCAAGACCATGCTTTGAAACCCCTTGAAATACCTTTATTAAACATACTATGGAACACAATAAAGACTTTTGCTTTATTATTGTTATTTATATGTTTTTATATAGTATGAAACGAATTCGTAGTAATGTCGCAGGTCTGTAGATATGACGGAGTTACTCATAAATAACGCAAAAGTAACGCAAGCGTAACTTGAAACTTAAATGGAAATTTTGGCCCAAATTAGTTTCATTCTTACCGTACTATACTTCTAATTTCACATGGGCTATCTTTGGTATTGACCTAGATACAGTAAATGTTCAATTATACGACATTTTCGGCTTTTTCTGGGAGTTTTGTGTTGTTGTTTCTTGTTTGTGATGTTTTGTTTTTGTGTTCTATGTCTTTGGTGTTTACCCTCTGCTATTAAACGGGGTTTATGTTTAAACTTTTGGCTACTAAGCTTGTTTCTGTATTTTTTCACATAAGTATTGCAGGGAGAACATATACATTTTACGAAACATTTTTCCTTAGTAGAATGAACAAATAATATAAACTAATGTATATGTTCCCAAGCAAGAAACAGTTTTGGACATGGAAAAACCATGTGCATCATAAATTTACCTCAGATAATGGTTTTAAAGGAAACTCTGGACCATAAACGTTGTTTTAATTGAGAGAACAGCATCGTTTTTTGTTTTGTTTTCGATTGAGTCAAATATCTGTACATTTCTACAAAACAGAACAAACCAAAAGTGTGACAACATCAGTTAAAATGTCTACAATTGTACACGTGATCATAGGATAATGCGATACCAATCCCCTGCATTGTCACATAAGTCAGAGCTTACCGAATCTTGCGAAAATGTGTATGAATGTCTTGAACTGGATACTCATTCAAATAACTAGTCTTCAGTCGGTCATAAACAATCAATTGTTTTATTGTGTGATCATGTAAGGAAAGAAATAAAAGTAATTTAGCAAGACATATCTTTGAACTTCGTAAAGTCACAGAAGTGAACAAATACATTTACGAACGGAAATACCCCAAACAACTCAGAAAAACTAAAGAACATTCAGTGGAAACAGATTCGAGTGATGATTATAAGAGTGATATCGTATGAATATCTTTAAGTAAACCCGTCATTGCATTTTTATTAAATGCACTTTCGATAAGTCATAAATACATAAAACCACCTAAGACTAGTTCAATATGATAGTCTGTGTCAGTTTTTTTAGTTTCACTGTTTGTCATCCAAGCTCTTGTGCGCATGCAATTTAAGGCGTTTTTGGCTAAATATTTCATTCTTCGAGGTTATTCACATGTACTTGGCTCAATTGGCATTTCAAGCAACAAATAATGCATTTATACATATCTTTGCCTAACATTTCTCGTTCTCGTAGTCAACAGATTATCAATATTTTACATTTCACTTGCTCTTTGGAAAACACACGGCTCATTTTTTACAAATAAGTTAAAGTTGTGAAAACAAGAAAATGACATATTTTGCTCAACCGGACAAGATTAATACATTTAATAGAGATAATTACAAATATATTGTGAAATGCAATACATTTCTTCCTAAAATTACACTTTTTAAACAAAGCATTTTTATCCCTTTAGGTTGAATACTACTTATTAAATTTCCTATAGATTTCAATTCAAATAGGCAACACTTCAGATTGGAAAAAAAATGTTTAGCGTTTCACGTTCATGACAACCATTACTTTCCTTAAAATCAAGTTCAAACACATTTAATTTAAACAATAAAAAAGGTGTGTCATATTTCACCCAAGACAAATCATTTACTTTGAAGTTCATTACCTTTGATAGTGCTATGAATTCATGTTACATCAGGCGGAAGACAGCAAAGTTTCAGTCCCGCAGAAAATGTAATGTTTGAACTATATATAAAATTGTCCTCTCTGATTAATACATTTAATAGAGATAATTACAAAGATATTGTGAAATGCAATACATTTCTTCCTAAAATTACACTTTTTAAACAAAGCATTTTTATCCCTTTAGGTTAAATACTACTTATTAAATTTCCTATAGATATCAATTCAAATAGGCAACACTTCAGATTGGAAAAACAATGTTTAGCGTTTCACGTTCATGACAACCATTACTTTCCTTAAAATCAAGTTCAAGCACAATTAATTTAAACAATAAAAAAGGTGTGTCATATTTCACCCAAGACAAATCATTTACTTTGAAGTTCATTACCTTTGATAGTGCTATGAATTCATGTTACATCAGGCCGGAAGACAGCAAAGTTTCAGTCCCGCAGAAAATATGTAATGTTTGAACTATATATAAAATTGTCCTCTCTGAGTGCCGGTTTTGGACTGTTCGAAAAGAATAACATATATTGTTTATATGCATCACCCAGAATTAAAACAATCTGAAGTAACACTCTCAATCTTAAATGTAGAAATGGCATCCTGGATTAGTACATTAGTATTTGTTTTAACGTACCTTTAAAAGTGGACAGTCGTGCTATATGTTAAGTAGTAGTAGTAAAACGTTAAAATTGTTAAGCCCAATATCGAACTGAACAAGTCACAAAGTACATTGAGTGAACATTTAATCAAACTGATGGGAATCGCAAAAGAGAAATTTATAATTAAAATAATGGAATAGGGGAAACATATGATCCACATCGATGAAAATGCAACACTAGTACATTTTTCTGTGAAAAGCATCATGTTTATTGTCAACGGTACAAAGCCGAAAGTTCAATAGACTCATAACTTGTATCTGTAGTGTTTCATATAAATGTTAATATGAAAAAAGATGATGTCATGTTATGAAGGCAAGGAGCAAAATAATCTTCAGAATAGGATACAACATCATAACTTTAATATAACGAGTTGGAAAAATACATAAACAGCCACTCGATATATTTTATTTTAGTTCAGGTCTCCTTGAACAAACGCAATATATTAAAATAATAAATGTATTAATAGACCATATTAAGTGTGAGAAACAGAAAAAAATACACCAAAGTGGGCATCCTGTTAAAACTATGTTCTATTAGGCGAAAGAAATAGGGTGTGAACAGCTTTTATCTATGATGGAATAATGTTTTAGGCATCTGCATTTGAATTATTGCATTAAAGTGTGAATACCTCCCTCACTACACCATTTACAGCATTCTTTATATTAGTTTCTCAAAATTCTTCATCATCTTTATTCCATTTTTAAAGATAATTGCTGTTTTTCTATATACTTTGTTGAGGTATATCTCGCAAAATACTACACGTTTTCAAGAACAAAACATACTCTGAACTAAGTCTCATTTTAGTGACGTTTCAGTAGCATAAAATATTGGTAAGTCACTTCCATTTCGGGAGACGGGTCATGTAATATTAATAATAATCCATTTTCTATCGATTCTCTTCAATTGTTGTGATTATTTTTATTATATCTCGCACTGAAATACAGAGTGTGTTAGGTTGTTACTTGTGAGGTTTTACGCAATGTCTGTCGAATTCACTTACTTCACATATGATCAATTTTCGTCCTGATGCAGATACTTTAAAAATCGAATATTGTGATATTGTTTTATTTTTGTGATTTCGAAAAGGATTTTTTTTACAAATAAGCAATATCATGATAATATTGTTACAAATAAGCATCTGATTTGGGAATACCAGAAAGTTCAATCATGATATAATGTACTACATTGATTCTTAAAGAAATGTTATATTCATACAAACTGAACATTACTATATAGACAGTCATGAAAAACACATTGCAATATGTAACCTATTTGTAACATTGATGACATTCTACACCGTTGGTGTTAGATCATTTCGTATAAACATTTTCATAAGGTATCAAATTTCACGTAATTCAAGCACTTTCTTCAATATGGAAAGAACGCCATATAGTTTCAAGTTACAGAAGGGTCACCGATGAAAGATATTTAAATGATCGTTATCATTAGAAATAACTCTTTCTTTGATTCTGAATGTACGCCATATAGTTTAAAGTAACATAAGGGTCACCGATGAAACATATGAGGGTAATTTGGATAAAATATATATGTTGCTCGGGCTCAATTCATTTATTTGCAGAAGACCTATGTGACTGCTTAACGAGTACTTACAATTGGAAATAACTTTTAAACATTGCTACACTTTATACGTCAATGTCTGCACAATTATTCTCGCGGTATATATACTGTTTGTGATTGTTTTCACTTATTTCATTGAGGTAATAAAAACCCTTTTTATTTTGTCACTGAATGTTCTGGTTTTTCAAGCAATACGTGCTTATTCATCTCATCGGGTATTAACTTTGATTTGAACAATATGCTCTTTCCTGACATTATTCGATTTGTGATATTTTAAAAGACCTTACATTTTGGCCTAGAAATATTTTTTGACCTTTACAAATTGTTCAACATTTTCAATAAGAGTAGTTTCTCTAACGAGTTTGATGATATATATACCAATGTGTTTTCATTCAATTGTATTGATTATGTCTACAATTAATTTACTTCACATGTTTTAACAAACTATTTGTTAGTTGTCAGATTATTTGTGCCGAATAAATTTATTGAATAATAATTCACGCTTGGACTTCACATAGACCAATAATCTATCCTATGTCTTTTAGCATTTGTAAAGTTTCAACGCATTTCTCACTATATTATATTCTTATGTTGTTTATTCTTCAATTTGATGATGTTTTTTTTTCACATTCACTATGGTATGCCAAACACACGTTGTACACACGGTGTTACTTAAGTCATTCAATATTGTGACATTCTTGTAAATTATTTCATATGTTTCGTCCTGCATTATTTTACGGTTTAACACACTATGTGTGGCAAAAGAAGTGACTGCATATATAGCTTATATCCTTTATCACTAATCTATAATCGACATATAACAGCTTTATAAAATTTGATTGCCAATCTAAGTTTTTGAACAAGTGCTAGCATTTGTAGTGACCTAGATGATGCAAATATCCGATTTTGTGACATGTGTCGACTAGTGTCGACCTTGACACTGTGTTTATTGTGGAGTTTTAAGCTGTTGTGTTCCATTTTTCTTGTTTGTGATTTTTGTTTGTGTTTCACATCTTTGGCGTTAACCCTGTGCTATTAAACGGGATTTATGTTTAAACTTTTGGCTACTGAGCTTGTTCTTGTAGTTTTTATTATAAATATTGTTTAAAATGTTTACCGATTTGTTTCCTCTTCGATTAAGACTTTCGTTACTTTATACTCGTAATGTAAAGGTTAATAAACTATGTATCAAATTTTTATATGAAAAAATACAGAAACAAGCTCAGTAACTTAACTTAATTTTAACTTAATATTTATGCAAAAAGTTACTGAAACAAGCTCAGTAGCGAAACGTTTAAACATAAACCCGGTTTAGTGGCACTGGGCAAACGCCAAAGACATAGAACACAAAAACACAAACAAGAAGCATAGAAGAACAGCACAAAACTCCACAAACAGCACGGTGCATACATACTATATATATATATAAAATGGTATGTTTATCAAGAATTGTTAGGTACCGCCTTGGAACGGTCAGTAAAATGTAAATTTACTGGGGTTTAAACCAGTTTATGTGCGCAAACCTCAAAACGCAAAAGGTAAATCTGATCAATGTATGCATTAACTTGAGGAAACTGATCAATAAAACAAATAATAATAAACGTATAGGTAAACCCTATAATGTACTTCTATGATTAGAGATCCCAACTCTATCTGCAGACGGAGGGATACAATTTAGAGCACACACGTTTTAACTTCTGGTCTTAACCTAGACATAAAAAAACAAACTGTTTTAACATTGTTCGATTCAAATGGCTTACACAGGAAGACCATTGAAAGTCCGATTACGACTTTGTTCATAATATTAAAAAGAATAATAAACCCTTGACTTGTTTTATAAGACCGGACATAGTTTGGAAACAATAACCATTTATCCAGTAGAATATATATCATTTACAGATACAGAAAGTTATTCCTATAAATTCAAAGCAAGATGCATCGCAGCACTTGACTGGATTAACCGTTTGCACCATATCCGCTTGGGCTCAATGATAACACATTTAATGTATGTAATATATCAAAATGTATTGATATTGATATTTGTTATTATTCAAAGAAAGAAAGCGTAAGACAAGATCACATGGTAAGATAATTAATGCAGCAGCTAGTTGGGCGAATTACCCAATGAATTCCTTTGATTGATATACTAGAAAGTCAACCTGCCTTTTGGTTCTTTTCTAAGTCATCAACGGGGATTTTACTCATGACCTCTGCGCTGTTAGAGGCTATCTTGTGAAGGTGGAGATTGCCATTTTTCATGAAGTCATCTCTAGTTCTCAACCAAAGGTCTATGGCATCAGCTTGAGTAGGTAATGCCATCAGTCCGTCATCTACATACAATTGTCAGAGACAAAACTCTTAACCACATGATACCTACTTTGGACTGACTTTCTACGACCGTAAGTGACTACTGTTGGTGATGGCATATTGCCGAACACATGAACCCATATCCTGTATTCAATCAACTCATTTACAACCTTATACGAAAATAACTTTAAATATTCTCTTTCATCAACCATGAAGCAGTAATGCATCCTCTCGATGTGACCTGTGACTGCTTAAGCTTCTTTCCTGAAACGCAAAAGGATACCTAACAAACTATTTCTGAGATCGGGTCCTGTCATGAGGACGTCATTCAATGAAAAACCACGGAATTTTGCCTAACTTTTAAAACCCCAAGGAATCTGATCTGGATTTTGTGGAAGATAGACGCCGAAAATAGGTAAGTACTAATGTTCAGCCGTTGTCAAAGGCTGGGCATAAGGATAGTTTCAAGGCCCAAGTCTTTCGTCAAGAACATGATGTACATCCAACAGAACTCTACCTATCAACAAAGATATATCAGCATAACCGTCAAGCTCGGGAATGCTGGATACAATGTCTTGCAGGTGCGAAAAATGAGCTGCTTCTTTTGGGTCGGCATCTCATTAATGTTGTTTGGAATGTCCTTACATTCTATATTGGTTGGTAACCTGTAAGAAAAGTTGCCATAAATAAGTTCTACAGCAAGATCGTCTGCTCTTTTGCCTCTACGAGTCAATTAACCCGAACATTATTTCAAAGTGAACTCGAAACTGTGGCCTCTAACCCCAAGCAAAGATAAAAGTTCTGGTCCAATTAAATAAGATTGATAGTCAACTTACATGAATAATATATAGTTCTTGTAGACTTTAAAGTAATTTCACCATTTACTAGAATCTGTAACAAAATGTTTGTAATATCAAATATATCAATAGCATTATTGTTTATTCGTTTGATGACTCTAAATTATCATTTATAATAGGAACATTATCGATAACTGGAATTGAGTATATCACTAAATAATATGTTTTAAAAATAATACAACAGATAATTAACATTGCATGTTTAGAAATAACTAGAAGTGTCAGTTCTGTTTAAACTCATACAAGTTTCAACAAATTCATAAAAAAAATGTAGTATAAAAACAGATGTCGTATGTTTTACTACACAGGGTATTACAAAAAGATGAGTGTTGCCTGTTGAATTCACACAGATTTCATAATTGTGGTAAATTAATTTTCAAACATTTCATTCACATTGTGTATACATTTTGAGCATAAATATTAGTTATTTGCAAGGGTAACATTGCATGAAATGAAGACATATGA
This sequence comes from Mya arenaria, assembly GCF_026914265.1. Taxonomy (NCBI): domain Eukaryota; kingdom Metazoa; phylum Mollusca; class Bivalvia; order Myida; family Myidae; genus Mya; species Mya arenaria. The sequence goes on from NC_069125.1 coordinate 81,192,162, forward strand.
TATATGCACAAAACACTGAATATACAGAATAGAGGATATAGCTTGAAAGCCTATACTATGTCTCGCTTCTGTTATTCCGTAAAGCTGCTTTTAATGTTGTTGTTTTTTAAAATCGAATATTAACAAAATGAAATGAGGAATAAAGATGGGGACATGAGGCCAAAAATTGGTATAGTAGAGGAAGCGAAAACATTGAAAATATACGGAGAATGAAAAAGGGAAAACGATTTTAGTGGAGGATGTGGACAGGTCAGGTCAATGGTGGATAATTTTTTGTTCTAATTTATGTAGGATATCAGAAACGTTTTGGTTGCCAAGACTTATATTCCTGTTGGAATCATTAAGTTTGACTGAAAAATGGATGAACATTTTAAATGGAACAAAATATATATACACATCTACAATAGATACTACATTAAGTAGTTTTTACTACAAATTTCTTTAAGAATGATATCAACAAACAAACAGCTTTTTAAGTTTAATCTTTTCAATTGTAGCTTATTAGACGCGGCCTGGAATTGTCAATGAGGAAGTGTATACGGATAAATTTTAGTTATGAACAAAAAGAAGATTTGTTAATGATATCAACTCTTATTCAACTTTACTTAAAATTTGTCGTCAATAACCGTTTTGATGCGTGTAAAACTTCCAAAACGTCATATAAAACGAATAATCCTAATGTTTCAAACAGGAAATTAATAAAGTTATTCTTTGTGGTTTTGTATTGACTGGTCGCCGGTCATACGAGTTCGTTATTTTCGAAATTTACTTTCTGTGAAAACGATTTATATACACGCGGTGGTAGTAAATAAGCATGTGAGAATTTACGGGCATATTGTTAAAAATAGTTTAAATTATGTATTTCATAACAAATATAAGTGCCTGAACACGACAATAATTGACTATTTTAAATTTAAGTGATATAAAATGGAAGTACAAAGCTTAATTTACACGGTTTTACTAACAAATATAAGTCGCAATAACGAAATTAACACAATTTAGAATTAACTGATATAAAATGAACGTTCAAAGCGTAATTCACACGATTTAAAACAAAGATAAATGAATAAAAGTAGAACGAAAAGGATCAGGCCGAAATGATATCTCGGCCGAAACGACCCGACACCAATAATTTTATCGGTGATAATGCAAGGTATCAGTCTAAATAATTTACGCATGCCGGAGACGACCGAGTAACTACGATGTAGAAAGTTGATTAAACCGTCATAGTTCGGCTATGTCCGTGTTTATTCGGATTGTTAACAATTGTATATATTGTCTAATGACTTTATTGAGCCAATTGGGTATCGATATTTTTCACGTATTAACTTCAGTAAAACCCATTCAGCCGCGATATTGATGCATAGCATCAACATTCGTCTTGTGTTTATTCTGTAGTAGAGGTATTGGGAGTGTTATGATCAAAGGAACAAAACAGAACAGAACAGAACATTTATTTCCAAGAAAGTCATAGACCTATCTGGAAAAACTTGTACATATATACATAGAGAGGTACCCCAAAAGTTAATATTTATATTTGTCTTCATCAGTGCACATGATTCAGTTACTGTTTAATTGTTAACAAACAATAGATGACAATCACAACAAACATATACAAATTAAATGGAGTATAACGTAGTGTTTTCTCAATTCAAATGCTTCAATAATATGCACACTTACATTTCTTAAAATAGTTTCATTTTCGATATGAAAGAGTTCAACATATTTATGAATACTGGGACGTTGTCTAAAATACATCGGTAAATATCTAACTCAGAGTTCAGTATACAATGTGCACTCTAAAACAAAATGACAGTTCTAATAGATTACAAATGGTATATAAACGTTCGTTTAAGGGTTTTGATAGTAATCTATTCCATCTACCTGTTTAATGCTTAATCTGTGTGAGGATAGTCGCAATTTTGACATAGACTTACGTTATTTTGTAACATTCAATATTTGGCGGTATGATTCATATAGCATATAGCCCTACTCGATTCGCTATACCATACCAATCCTTGATGAAATTATTTTTCAGCCGCAGTTGCACTTTTGACATAAATAATTCATTTTTACCTATTTCTTTATAAAAAATCAACACAATTAGCCTTATAAAAATCGAAGGACTATAATAATATAATTTATATCAATATATTTGAAGTCCACTTCTTGAAAACACTAGATAGTTAAGTGGACATCGATTGTACGAACATCATTCGAAAGTATGTGTTTGCATGTGTATGAGTGCGTGTATATTTAAAGTATAAGGGCTTATGTTTTAGTGTGTGTTTTAATGCTTGCCCTTGGGTGAGCGAATGTAACGGTATATGAGTGTGCGTAAGCATTATTGTTTTGTATGGATGCTTATCCTAACAAAATAACTAGAACTTAGATTTTAAGATAAGAATATAGAACTGTTTGCTGATACAGATTATACGTGAAAACATAAATGAGAAAAAGAAACATTTGCCTACGGTATGAAATTCCACTCGCGACTGGTCGTTGAGTTCTTGAAGTGTATTAGAACATCTACAAATTGTTACACTTTACACTTAAATGTCTTCAAGATTATTTTTCTGACAATTTTAATATGTTTGTTTGTTACATTATTCATGCTGCAAAAAGAAACTCGTTATTTTATTAACAAATGTTGCCGCAACTTAGGCTATACTTGCCTTATAAACTTATTTAACCATTGTTGGTTTTTGGTTTAGACCTGGATCTGTTTGGGATTTTTAGCTCACCAGAGCACGAAGTTTACTCTTGAAGTAAGGGCAGCAAGTCCTGCTATATGGTCTCCCGTTTTGTTGGAGATTCCACTACTTTCTATTTTTAGTAACAAGGAAATATAATTTAAATTTTATTAAGTCTTTAACATAGTCACTTCTAAGGTAATTATTGTACTTTTTTAAGGTTCATTGATTCAAAAAATTATTATACACTTTATTCTTTAGAAGAAATTTCATTTTTACTTAATGATAAATTGAATAATCAGACTTTTCCAACTTCATGTAAATTATTGTAAGCTTCATGTAAATTTTTTGAAGCTACAATCTTATCTTCGGTGTCGGTAGTGAATAAGCCTTAATATGTTTAAAGAAAAATTTGATTTTGAACATGTATAGGAAGGTGATGTTGACCTAGAATGAAGAATCAATGATATAAGTGAAAGGTGCTGCATGTGTTCTGATATTTGATTTTTAGAGCTTAAGGCAGTTTATTGATTTTATTAGATGGTGCACTGTTTGTTGTTTGTGTACCTATACTAAAAGTTATTTCAGTGTGCAAGCAATTTAACAGAGTTTTGTCAGTGTGCAGGCAATTGAACGAAGTCATGTGTGTGTGCAGGCAATTGAACAAAGTCCTGTCAGTGTGCATGCAACTGAAAAAGTCCTGTCAGTGTGCAGGTATCTGTACTAAGTGCAGTTAGTGTGCAGTCAATTATCAAGTCCTGTCAGTGTGCAGGCAACTGAACAAAGTCTTGTCAGTGTGCAGGTATCAAATTATATCAGTGTGCAGTCAATCATCAAGTCCCCTTAGTGTGCAGGCAACTGAACAAAATCCTGTCAGTGTGCAGTCAATCACCGAGTCCTGTCAGTGTGCAGGAAACTGTGACAAGTCCTGTCGTGTGCAGGCAAATGTGGTAAGTTCTGTCAATGATTATCCAGACAACATGTTTGACCAGTATGTTTTTCAATATTTTTTGAAAACAAATATCAGGTTACTCTAGTCTTTTACTCAGGTGAGCGATTTAGGGCCATCATGGCCCTCTTGTTTAAAATACCCTTTTTCCTGATGCTTTTTCAGTTTTTTTTTAACAATCATTTTGTGCGTATTTTTTTCAAAAATATATTTGTTGATTTTTCATCGAATAATGTCATCTTGCATAAGATACTCATTCACTTAACTTGACTTGCCTCAAGTGAATACGTGAATGCGTTTCGCGATGTTTGAACTGAAATTAAAACCTCCTTTGTTACCTTATATTATACACACGTTGAGTGCCAAAACGATATACTACACACCTGTTAACTAAGGGTCCTGCATAAGACACCAACATTATAAAAACAGAACGATATTTTTCATTGGCTCTGCAGTCGTACCTTCTTTTAAAATTACAGTGTATTCCATAAAATCGTACGCGAACTTAATTAGTTTTTTTTTGCTTTATTTATCATTACTGGATTGATAAAATGTATTTTCAACTTATGGAAAGATATTATCGATATGTAAAATCAGCTATAAAAAAATATAATCTAATGCTTCATTTACAAGTCTTCTATTGCCCTGAATATAGTCATTGGCATTTTTTTCAGACTCATTTTTTATTTCTACCTCTATGATAATATTAACTCAGCAGCCAGATGGACATAGAGCATCTGTAACTGAGAGTTGCAACCATTCAAAGATTACATGACTCCAATATCTGATCCTGAAATAGATTATAATTATATCTTATCTTGCAGCACGAAGAGTGAATCTTCAGATTCATTTGACATTATCAAAGCTTTTAGAAATAAAAACAATAAACGTCAGGTGGTAAGGAAGCGTACTATTGACAGCATATGATACAAATTCACTGAAACTCTTATAATACTTGCTGATAAACTAACTTATGTGCTTGAAACCAATCTTGATGACAGCTGCATCAAAACCCATTCATCCGCAGTCTCATATAAGCTAGAAAGACGGGATCTAAGCTGCTAAAGCGGAATATTGATGACCATCACACGAGCTGATTTCTTCCTCAAAGCCGCAGGGACATAATACTACCTACTTGAGTATCGGTGCAATAGAATGTTATTCAAGAGGCGTATTCTATAGGTTTTTATTTATCGCAAAGTTTGAAAACTCGTTTATATACAGAGCAATTTCTCCTAGTATTTTAATTAATATGGGTTTGGAGTCATTATTTGGGATCTTAAAGTTGTCTGATGATAAATGTGTCTTATAGTATGATAAATCCTTTAAAATTTGAACACATATTTGAAATAATTTTGTTGATGTACTTGACAGATAACACAAACATTTTAAATAAGGAAATGATAGCTACAAGGTCAATTATGAAGTATTTCAATATTCCAATATTTCAACTAAACCTCAAATAGTTGCCGTATGCACTTGGATGTGAACAATGTAATAAAATGCTTTAATTTGTGTCTTGGTCACGACCAAAGAAATAACACATATTCGTTGAACTTAAAACAAAACAGTCAAAAGATGTCACGAAATTGGATTTTACTTGTTCTAGGTCACTCACTACCAAAGATAGCACTGGTTTAATACGTTAAGTTGATAATCAGAGTTTTGAAAAAAAAATATAATATGTTGTTTATAGGTTTAGAATAAACGGTATGTGCAAGCACTAAAATGGAGGATGAAATGTATAAACATATGACAAAGGTAAGGAAATGTCTCAAAATAATATAATACAGTAAGAAATGTTTCAAAACAATATATACCAAAATAAACAGGATATTTTACTGGCCAAGGTAAAGTACATACGTGAATGTTTATTATTGAATTGTGAAAAAATAAATTGTTAACTTAAAAATATGTAGTAAAAAAATGTGATGAAAATTAATCAGGTTTTTTTAACCTCAATAATCAAAACATGTTGCATAAATGACGTATTGTTCGTACCAAGATAAAAACAAAACTTTAAAAAAGTGGATTTCACTTATTTGGCTTGAAATAAATAAAAAATAAGCATGATCAAACTAGTACAATAAAAAGCGCAAACTGAATTAGATGGAATATGCCGTTCCAACAAGCGGCTTTAAAATGTAAAATGGTTTGTGTAAATTACGTGCATTGAAGGGCTTAGTAGGAAATAAATTTGATTGAAGAGTGCGTGTAAAAATCCCCAGAAATGACATGTCAAGGAGTAGGTGGTAGAAGTCAGGAATGTTCTACATATGTAGTTGATTAATAAAAAAATTGTGTTTGTTTTATAAATATTTGGACACATTTGAAGATAGTTGAGATCGTTTGCCTCCTTTGAGCCAAAGAGACAAAGTTGAAGTAAAATTGGTCTGGAAATGTGGAACTTTTCAAGTGAGCTTGCTCTTAAATCTGGGTACAGTGGGCAAAGGAAAGAAGGGCTATGTGCCTTCAATTTTCCCGCACTTGAAACATGGACAATCTCCACCATTTCTAAGAAAAGTGCTACTTAAGCGAGCTAAATGCATGCGACGCATTACATTGTGCAAACTCGACTCTCGATATATTTTCGTAATAAACTTGAGCAAAAGTTGTGTTGGTTTTGTTCAGATTGGGTTTGGAAACTGGAATGGGGCTGATCGAGTTTTGTCACCTAGCGCATTTCAAGAAGAGATAGTAGAAGGGAGAAAATAGTTTGACTGTAGCTGAGATCGGCATGGGATGAAGCGGGTATTTCTCGAGTTAGGAAGATTATAAGTGGTTGTATCTCCAACAAGCAAGGGTATCATTGACATCAAGTGGTTCTGAGTCATCAAAATAATTATCATGTAAAATAGGATGAGCTTGTGTTCGCGTCTTCTGTCCCTTGGCGGTTCTATGGTAGTTCGATGTATATATTCTGTAAAGGTACACTATATGTTGCACCGGATAAAAATATAAAGCTTCTTGCTGAATTTCCTCAAATTCTTATTTTTGAATTGATTCAAAACACATTTGATTGCGAATGATTCAAAATGTTTCATCGTCGACCTTTCTGTAACTTGAACCTTTATGGCGTAAAGTCAATATTAAAGACAGAGCTTATATGATTTGAAATGTGATCCTGAAAGCAAATGTTTATAACACATGATGTGTTTATCTCACTATGTTTAATTCCATTTCAGATATATAAGTCATTATTGCAATCATTTTGTTTTTAGGTCAAAAACCAAAGTCATCCCGTATTTAATATTTTTAATTGGCATATCATAGTGAATGTGTAAAATAATCAATTTCGATTATATAAAACATATCAATATTAGAGAAAGACATTTCTAACGAAAAATACATTTCCTAAAAAAAATTGATAGTGTACAGTCCATGGTTACAATAATGCGTAAACGCTTGTGTATGAAATGAATTGGGAACACATATTCTCTCAACTATCAAATTGTTATTCGAAAAATAAATAGTTTATTTACATTTAAAAAAAGAGAAATGCGTCGAAAACATTTCGAGCACTGCATCATCACTCAGAGGTCGAAAGATGTCACGACATTGCATATATGTCGGACAAACAGTTGATATTAGTTGGGAAATTAAAGCTTGAACAAATACCACAACAATCTGTGACAGAACAACACTGGCTTTTATTGCAGCATTAAAAATGTTAAAATGTTAAATACAGTCACTAGCAGAATAATTATGTCAACAGAAACATTTACACGACATTGAAATATAAACTCTTACCATTTTTAAAACAGATATAAATAATTTTAAAAATGAATCAATCAGTTTTATACATATTCTGTAAATTAGTAAATTGAGCCCGAGCAACTTCGTACTTTTTCATCCAAAACACACTTGATAATCAAAAATAAATTATGTTTCACCGCCTTCCCTAATGTAACTTGAAACTATATGGCGTACACTTATTATCGAAGATAGGGATCTTATCAAGTACTCTTGATAACGATTAAATCTGTTTCATCGGTGCCCATATGTAACTTGAATCTAAGTGGCATAAATTCAATATCAAAGAAAGAGCTTGAATTGCTTGTAATTTGATACTTATAGCAAATGTTTATACAATATAATCAGCTTTATTCTCTCACGATTTTAATATTTGTTTAAATGCTTTAGGAACATGTATGACGATGAAAGCATGAATTTTCATAAGTTACGGGCTTTTAATTTTCTCGTTAATCAAATATTTGTAAAACATTGTATTCGTAGTCAATTCAAATACCACAAATAATAACATAATGGTACTTGACGAGAAGACAGTTTTAGTAATTGATGCAAATTCAGTTACACAACCCAAGAATTTATTTTAAATAAATGATTTTAATAATTGGAGAATAATTAAATACTATAGAAATAGAGAGTTAAAATAGGGGAAAACGCAGTATTTGATTAGAAAAAATAAAATAAATAAAATGTCATAAATAAAACAACAAGGTAACTAATTAAACTGAGTTTTTTGTGACTGTCTGTTCAGAAAAAATAGTGCTAGTCCGTGTGAGTTAATATAACCAATTTTAGGAATTGTTTTAGTTCATTCCATAATAGTTGTACCTTTTGGCATTTTCAAAAAAGATTAATTTGTCTCTGTATTAAAATGCGCACAAACGGTAAAACATGAGTAAGTATACACTATACTTTTTCCTACTATTTTGATTTATATGATTTGAAAGTCATTGTACGCTTAATAATTATGTGATGATAGATGTGTCTTTATTGTATTTGGAATGCTGTATATTTTGAACAAAACTAATTATATTGATTTACATATGTTAGATTGACATAAATGTTTTAAATGAAGCAACAATAGCTACAGGTCCAAGTAGGCAATTCAATCTTAACCAGGTTTAAATATTTCGTATACAATGACAACAAACAGTCAAAATAAATCTTAATATCAAATTCTTTCGTGTCTTGGTCAAGATTGTAAGTCATTACGTGCTTTATAAGTTAAGTTTCCAAACCTATACAAGGCGATGGCATATCAACAAAGATTGGAGCTCAAACTATTCGGTTATACCATAACATTACTCAACCTTCAGAATTAAATATCAAACATCTGCAGAGATTGAACGTTTATAAAAAAATACTTGCACCCTTGTTCCGTCTTGTTCTGAACAGTCTATTGTTTATGAAAGCGGCCGCAGGCCTTGTTTCTTAGATTTTATTTTTGGGTACAGGAATTGAATACATTCAACCCCACCTACCAATCAAGCTGTATATCGTCTGTCATAATTAAGCAGACCGTGTTATAAACGTTATTTGCAATGCATGGCATTTAAAGAAATAATTTCGATAAAAGGAGGATTTTATTCTAACGTGGAAAATGTGAAAAAAAAAATAAAATAATAACACACTATTTGATTTTTATCGTATCTGGATACGGACGAAATTTGTTCACACGTGAAATAATTTAATTCGGCAGACAGTGCGTAAAACCACACACGTAACAACCTAACACATTCTGTATTTCAGTGCGAAATATATTTAAAATAATCTCAACAATTGTAGGGAAACCATAGAAAATGGGTTAATGATCGTGTTTTAGGAAAATATTATGTCACATCTAATCAGTCAACTACAAAAATCTTTAATGAAGCGTCTAAAATGTAAAAATTTTCACATATAGTGTGTAACATCACATCATTCGATGACTAATGGCCAATATCCTTTTGCTTTCCCTGTGTTCATCCTTGATAAACATACCTAGTTTTTTTATATATATAATATGTATGCTCTGTGTCTTTGTGGAGTTTTGTGCTGTTCTTCCATGTTTTTTGTTTGTGACTTTTTGTGTTTGTGTTCTATGTCTTTGGCGTTTAACGAGTGCCATTAAACCGGGTTTATGTTTAAACTTTTTGCTACAGAGCATGTTTCTGTAGTTTTTCACATAAGTAGTCATGTCTAAGGGAAGATATAAAGTGGAATCTTGTGTACTTAGCTAATTCATCGTGTGTAAAAACCAACAAAGAGGTATTAATTGCAGCTCGAAAATTGTGAAACGCAATCACAAACAAGTCGAGTTAAGTTGATTAGTGACATACCGCATGCAAAACTCAAACGGTTTTGCAGAACCTTATAGTTTGCAAAGGGTTTCTACAGAAAAGGAAATATCAGCACATAATATGTGGAAAAAAGGTATTTTAGAACATCAGAAACATATCGAATTCTGTCAACAACTCAGATGTCATATGTATGTTTAAACAAAAAGTCAACATTTGTTAAATAAGTTTATTTGGCATGTATTTCTTGTAATACGACAATATTCGGTGACGAAACAGCAAGGTTTTTTTATTGCAGCAACTAATAATGTGAAAACAATAACAAATATAATGAATTTGTAACAATTATCTAGTTGAGGACCTTAAAGTATGAAGAGTTACTCTTATAAACGTTAAAATAAACTAAGTATAAACGACCAGTTAAATTCATCTTCTATATATGAATGATTTTTGGTTGGGCTCATCCAAAACACAATTAATAACAACGACGAACTGTTCTGTTCTGTTTGCATCTATTCTGTAAGCATTGGTATGGAGTATGATTCAAATGTACGAGATGAATTGTATTCTGGACGTTAAATCAAAATATAACCAAATGTGTGCTGGGTTAAGACTAGGGTTAAGTTTAGGGTTAATGTGTTTGCATAAAAATACCAAAACTATCAAATATCGGGACATTAAACGATTTTATTCACATAATCAAATTTCACGTATTTCAAGCTCTTTCTTTGATATTTAATGGATACCACTTAGTTTCATGTTACAGAAGAGTCACCGATAAAACATAATAAATTGAGCCGCATCGTGCGATATGGGGCCTTCGGACATAATTATTACAAATGAAAAAATCATTAATAAAAAATGCCAAATTAATGTTTTTTTTCTATGTAAATCGGTTTCTTCCAAACTTCTTTCTTTCTAAGTTTTGTTATTGGTGCATCATTTTCTCGTAAATTTATGACCATGGGTTTACTCATGTTTCCATAGCAACCATGGATTTCGTACCGATATATTCTGACTGGATTAATAGTCTGTGTTTAAAACAGTCAAATACATTAAAAATACAAAAATGATTCAGCATTTATATCTTAACTTATGTTCTTTAAAGATTTTGTGATAAGAAAATATTTGAAATTATAAGCTAGTTATAATATTGATACGTTATTTTGCACGTCATTTGAATAATGTGCTTTCGTAACGGCGTCATTTGAATGAAGTCAAATTTAGAATTCAAATTGCGCAATACATGGTCCCACTAGTAATCACGTATCTTACGATATTGAAGTGATATCATCATGAATTTTTCTGAATATCTTCCTGAAATAGCATTTCATTCAAATACCTTAAAACATTGTAATGGCAAATGTATGCCCGAAGGCCCAAAATCGTGCGACGCGTCTTATATTTGATAGGTCGATATTAAGATTACTTTGTAAGATATATTTCTTTGTTATTAAATGTACCTTTTATAGTTTCATGTTACAAAAGAGTCACCGATGAAACATATACTTCCACAGGTCGATATTGAGAGTACCTTGCAAGATCTCTTTCTTTGTTATTGAATGTACCTTTTATAGTTTCATGTTACAGAAGAGTCACCGATGAAAAATATTTAATTGATCGTTATCAAGAGAACTTTACAAGATCACTTTCTTTGATATTGAATGTTTTCTATATAGTTTCACGTTACAGAAGAGTTTGCGGTGAACAATATCTAATTTCTGGTTATCAAGTGTGTTTTGGATCAGTTAGAACAGTTAATCAGGCTCAATTTATTCATTTAGAAAGATTTGCAAGGCTGATTGATAAGTGTTTACAGTTGATTATAACTTTTACAACTGGTTAGACTTCATAATTATGTTGACATATTTATTATGTTGGTGATGGTTCTAACCATTTAATTGCTCCAAAAATGGCCACTGTTGTTCTGACACCGATTATATTTTGAGTTATGCTTTTTAAACATTTTCTTAAGGTATCAAATTTCACGTTATTCAAGCTCTTTCTTCGATATAGAAAGTATACCATATAGTTTCAAGTTACAGAAGGGTCACCGATGAAAAATAATGAAATGATCTTTATCATTAGAAAGAACTCTTTCTTTGATACTGAATGTACGCCATATAGTTTAAAGTTACAGAAGGGTGACCGATGAAATATATGAGGGTAATGTGGATTAATTATACCTGTTGCTCGGGCTTTATTCATTTATTTGCAGAAGACGTATCTGACTGATTAACGAGTACTTAAAATGGATAATAACTTATAAATATTGCTACACTTTATACTTCAATGCCTGCAATAGTATTCTCTTGACAGATATATACTGTTTGTGATTGCTTTCACTTTTTTCATTGCTGTAATAAAAACCCTTTTTTTTGTCACCAAATGTTCTTGTTTGTCAAGCAATACGTGCTTATTCATCTCGTTGTTTATTAACTTTGATCGAAACAATATGCTATTTTCTGACATTATTTGATTTGAGATATTTTAAAAGATCTAAGTTTGTCATATTTTAAAAGACCTTTCATTTTGGCATAGAAATATTTTTTGACCTTGACAAATTGTTCAACATTTTCAATAAAAGTAGTTTATTTCACTAGTTTCATGATTTTACACATATGTGTCTTCATTCAATTGTATTAATTTTGTCTCCGATTAAATTTCTTCACACATTTGAACTTAATATTTGTTAGCTGTCAGATTATTTGTGTCGAATAAATTCATTCACGCTTGGACATCACATAGACCAGTAAACTATCCTATGTCTTTTAGCATTTATAAAGTTTCAACGTATTTCTCACTATATTATATTATTCTGTTGTTTATTCTTTAATTTGATGATGTTTTTTTCACATTCTCTTTGCTATGCCAAATACACTGTGTACATACGGGGTAACTTAAGTCATTCAACTTTGTAACATTTTTTTAAAAAAAATCATACGTTTCGTCCTGCATTCTTTTGCGGTTTTACACACTATGTGTGGCAAATGAAGTGTCTGCATAGCTTATATCATGTATCACTAATCTATAACCGAAATATAGCAGCTTAATAAAATTTGATTACCAATTTAAACTATTGAACCAGTGCTAGCATTTAAAGTGACCTAGATGAGGCACATATCTGATTTTGTGACATGTATCGCCTTATGTCGACTTCGACACTGTGTTTATTGTGGAGTTTTGTGCTGTTGTTCCATGTTTCTTGTTGGTATTTTTTGTTTTTGCGTTCTATGTCTTTGGCGTTTACCCTGTGCCATTAAACGGGATTTATGTTTAAATATTTGGCTACTGAGCTTGTTTTTGTAGTTTTTCATATAAATCTTATTATAATGTTTATCGATTTTTTTCCTCTTCGATTGAGACCTACGTAGATTTATACTCGTAATGTAAAGGTTAATGAGCTATGTATCCGATTTTTATATGAAAAATACAGAAATAAGCTTAGAAACTTAGCTAATATTTAAATTAAAACATACGTTTTAACTTCTGGTCTTGATCTAGACATGAAATAAAGACTTATTTTTTAATATAGTTCGATTCAAATGGCTTACAAAGGGAGGCCATTGAAAGCCCAATTTAGAGAACATATATATAAATCAAAAAGAATAATAACCACTTGACCTTTTTATATCAACATTTGTATAAGGCCGGACATAGTTTGGAAATAATAACCATTTATCCAATAGAACATATTTAATTTAAAGATACAGAAAGTAATTCCTATAAATGCAAAGCAAGATGCCTCGCAGAACTTGACTGGATTAACCGTTTGCAAACTCCATATCCGCTTGGACTCAATGATAACATTTTAAATGTAGGTAATATATCAAAATGTATTAATATTGATATTTTTTCTATATTTAAAGAAAGAAAGCGTAAGACAAGATCACATGGTAAAATAATTAATGCAGCTAGTTGGGCAGAAATACTCAATAAATTGTTTGTATTGATCTACTAGAAGGTCAACCTGCCTTTTGGTTCTTTGCTAAGTCATCAACGAGGAAACTACTCATGACCGCTGCGCTGTTAGAAGCTATCTTGTGAAGGCGGAATTTGCCATTTTTCATGACGTCATCTCTAGTTCTGAACCAAAGTTCTATGACATCAGCCTGAGTAGGTATTGACTTCTGTCCGTCATCTACATTAAATTGTCAGAGACAAAACTCTTAACATCATAAGACCTACTGATGGTGATGGCTTATTGCCTAACACGTGAACCCATATCCTGTATTCAATCATCTCATTTACAGGACTGTTAACCTTATACGAAAATAACTAAATATTCTCTCTCATCGACCATGAAGCGGTAAAACATCCTCTCGATGTGACGTGTGACTGCTTAAGCTTCTTTCCTGAAACGCAAAACCTTTTGGTCAAGTAAATGATGTACCTCCAACTCATCTCTACATATCAACAAAGATATATCAGCATAACTGTCTAGCTCGGGAATGCTGGCGGCAATCTCTTGCAGGTGCGAAAAGTGAGCTGCTTTTGTAGGGGTCGGTTTCTCATTTATGTTCTTTGGAATGTCCTTACATTATATGAAGGTAGGTAACCGGTAAGAAAACTTGCCATAAATGAACTATACAACGGGATCGTCTGCTCTTTGGCCTCAACGAGTCAACTAATGCCATCTAACGGGAACAATATTTCAAAGTGTAAACTGTGGCTTCTAGCCCAAACCAAAGACAAAAGTTCTGGTCTAATTAAACTAAAAGATTGAAAGTCAAACATACATGAATTATATAATTCTTGTTGACATAGAAAAATAATTACACCATTTAGTAGAATTTGAACAAAATGTTAATAAATCGATATCAAATATATCAATAGCATTATTGTTTATTCGTTTGATGATTCTAAATTAGCATTGATGATAGGAACATGGTCGACAATTGGAATTGAATATGTCAGTAAATAATATGTCTTTAAAAATAAAACAAAATAGTAACATTGCATGTGTAGAAATAACTAGAAGTGTCAGTTCTGTTTAAACTCATACAACTTACAACATACACATAAAAGATATGTATTCGAAAAACAGCTGTCGTATGTTTTACTGCGCAGGATATTACAAAAAGACGAGTCTTGCCTATTGAAATCACACAGAGTTCATAATTATGGTAAATTAATTTTCAAATATTTCATTCACATTGTGTATACATTTTGAGCATAACAATTACTTATTTGCATGGGAAATGAAGACATTTGATATTTGAACAAAACAATAAATATACAGAATAGAGGAGAAAGCTTATACTATGTCTCGCTTCTGTTATTCCGTTAAGCTGATTTTAATGCTGTTTTGTTTTATCGAATATTATCAAAATGAAATATGAAGAATAAAGATGGGGATATGAGGCCAAAAATTGGTAAGGAAGAGGAAGCGAATATATGGAAAAAAAATACGGCGAATGAGAAAGGGAAAACGATTTGAGTGGAGGATGTGGACAGATCAGGTCAATGGTGGTTGAAGGTTTGTTCTTATTTATGTAGGGTACCAGAAACGTTTTGGTTGTCGAATATAGTGTTGTACCTGGAACATCATTTAGTTTGTCTGAAAAATGGATGAACATTTCGAATGGAACAAAATATATTGTAATATATACACATCTACATTCATTCAAGGGTTTTGATAGTGATCTATTCCATCTACCTGTTTAATGCTTGATCAGTGTGAGGATAGTCGCGATTTAGAGATAGACTTACGTAACTTTGTAGCATTCGATTTCGGAGGTATGATTGATATAAAATATAGCTCTACTCGATGCAGTAATTATACCATGCCAATCCTTGATGAAATTTTTTCAACCGCTGTTTCACTTACGACATAAATAATTCATTACTACATATTTCTTGATAAAAACATGCGTCAAATAAACCTGAACTACAACACAATTAGCCTTATCGAATGACATATAACATATTTATATCAATATATTTGAAGTCTGCTTCTCGAAAACATTACCTAACAAGCAAATTCGTTGAATTGATATCGCCCGCCTGATTAGGCAAAGTTCTTGGAATGGAAATGAAAAGTAGGTGGAATATTCCTATATTAACATGTAATATGGCTGCATAGAAATGGACCGTTATGAACGTTGGATACAAATTTGAGTTTGTTTGGAATTACTAGTTTAGTATTTGAAATAAAAGTTTTGTATACAGAGTAACATTTGTAATAGTTTCTATGAATTTAAATGATTTCAAAGTGAAAGTTCAGATATGTCGGTATGATAACAGTAAATAGTGGAAAATGATATTTTAAGGTACCTGTTGATCATGTTCACTGTGTGTTATTTTCAAGCTCGTAGGAGCTTCATGATGGTGATTATTGGTTATAACCCATCATAATCGATTATAATGGAAGTTGATGGAAGTAAATCATCATAAAATACGTATATTTATTATCATAAGTTCAGTTATACTAATGTTTTTAGGTCGAAATCCGATAAGAGTTATGCGGTTAGATTAGTAACAATGAGTTACAGCAAAAATTTTGAAAAGTTTGCAAAAGTGTTTTTTCTTCTATCTCTAATATCGGGTTACGCTATTACATTGGTTACAATCGGTTACATCGGTTACATCGAACAATTTCATCAAAAACAAGTTTTCAGGTCGACATCTTATCAGAGTTATGCGATTACATTTGAATTTTTTTTTTGAAAAGTTTGCAAAAGTGTTTTTTTTTTATCTCAAATATCGGGTTACGCGGTTACATTGGTTACATCGGTTACATCGAAAACTTTCATCAAAAACAAGTTTTCGGGTCGAAATCAGATCAGGGTTATGCGATTACATTTGTTAAAATGAGTTACAGCAAAGATTTTGAAAAGTTTGCAAATGTGTTTTTTCTATCTCAAATATCAGGTTACGCAGTAACATTGGGTACAACCGGTTACATGTCAAATATCGGGTTATGCGGTTACAATGGTTACAACCGGTTACATCCGTTACGTCGAAAATTTTCATCAAAAAACGAGTTTTCAGGTCGACATCTGATCAGAGTTATACGGTTATATTATGAGTTACAGCAAAGTTTTTGAAAAGTTTGAGAAAGTGTTTTTTTTTTATCTCAAATATCGGGTTCCGCGGTTATATTGGTTACAACTGGTTACATCGTTTAAATCGAAACTTTTTATCAAAAAACGAGTTTTCAGATCTGATCAGTGTTCTTCGGTTACATTAGTTACATTGAGTTACAGCAAAGCTTTTGAAACATTTGAAAAAGTGATTTTTTTAATGTCATATATCGGGTTACGCGGTTACATCGAAAATTTTCATGTTCAACATCAAAAATCGAGTTGACATGTCGTCATCTTATCAGAGTTATACGGTTATATTATGAGTTACAGCAAAGTTTTTGAAAAGTTTGAGAAAGTGTTTTTTTTTTATCTCAAATATCGGGTTCCGCGGTTATATTGGTTACAACTGGTTACATCGTTTAAATCGAAACTTTTTATCAAAAAACGAGTTTTCAGATCTGATCAGTGTTCTTCGGTTACATTAGTTACATTGAGTTACAGCAAAGCTTTTGAAACATTTGAAAAAGTGATTTTTTTAATGTCATATATCGGGTTACGCGGTTACATCGAAAATTTTCATGTTCAACATCAAAAATCGAGTTGACATGTCGTCATCTTATCAGAGTTATGCGGTTACAATTGTTACAATGAGTTACAGCAAAGTTTTTGAAAAGTTTGAAAAAGTGTTTTGTTCTATCTCAAATATCGGGTTACGCGGTTACATTGGTTATATCGAAAGTTTTCATCAAAAAACAAGTTTTCAGGTCAACATATGATCAAATATATGTGGTAACAATATTTAAAATGAGTTACAGCAAAAATTTTGAAAAGTTTGCAAAAATGTTTGTTTTTTTTATCTCAAATATCGGGTTACGCTATTATATTGGTTAAAATCGGTTACATCGGTTACATCAAACAATTTCATCAAAAACAAGTTTTCAGGTCGACATCTGATCAGAGTTATGCGATTACATTTGTTAAAATGAGTTACAGCAAAGCTTTCGAAAAGTTTGCAAAAAAAAATTCTATCTCAAATATCGGGTTACGCGGTTACATTGGTTACAACCGGTTACATCGAAAATTTTCATCAAAGAAATAGTTTTGAGATTGACATCATTCTAAGTCATATGGTTACAATGCTTTATAGGAAAGTTTTTTAGAAGTTCGAAAAATGTTTTTTCTATCAGAAATATCGGGTTACGCGGTTCAATTGGTTATAACCGGTTACATCGAAAACAAATCAAAGATTTATCTAAAAAGTTTTTAGGTCGACATCTGACCAGACTTATATGGATAAAATGGCTTCTCTGAGTTACGTAATTGTTTATTTTTCAAAGGCTTTTCAAAGCTTTTAGCGCTTTAATTTATATATGGTGAAAAATTGATTTAGATAATATATATCACATACGGTGCAGCTTGTATGGGAAGTGGTTGATGATGCATTTTATACCATATAGTATCGTAACAATCGTGAGAATGCGTTAACATCCAACTGCAAATCCTTTTAAAGGGCGCTGTCTTAATGTATCCGATGTAAATTCAATTAGAGCCAGAAATTGGCCCATAAAATGAGAGCTTCGAATTTTGTAACCCTTCTCACGTTATAGTTTCAAGTGTTACAGGCAAATAAACAGAACATATTATGTATTATACCAGGCTTGGCTATGACTCTCATATCTCCAGCTAGTAAGTAATCAACAAACGACCAGGATAAGTTTGTATATGGGCATTTATTTAATGCCCATAACAATAATATACATCATTTGTATAAACAAGGTAAATGTTGATGACTTATCTGGCGGCTAAAACCGCCACTAAAATAGCATAGAAATTTGCAAAATTGGCAGTAATGACACATTTATGAATACAAACATACAAACATTTGAAATAAACCCTTTATAATCAAGAGTGTCTTTAAATGCCAAAATGGGTGTGGAGTATTGGAAACAATTTTACACAATTTATGTTAAATGTAAACAAAATATACAAAGTTGATTGAGAGATCATATGGTTGATACAAAAGTTTATATAATGATACAAGTTGGACTAGACACAATGTATTGTATAGTTGGTGTGGAGGAGGATGTGGAAGAGGTGGTTATTGATTTTTTTAGCGTTTCACGCAAAGCTTGTTCGCTGACGACAAAGGATAATGGCGATAGAGATTTCATTGGTTTGTTAACGTCACGTGGTATCCATCCTACCAGCTGATTGGTCATCAGGCCAGGTGAAGTCTGGCAGTGAGACCTCGACGCACATAAACGCTTGTCGGTACCACGAAACGGTAAAATTGCCAAACCAATAATGAAATGGCCTAGCAAGCTACATAAATACTTTTATGTACCACAAATGTTATTTATATACAATAAAAACAAAATCAAAGTTCAACACTTAAAATCGCGTTTTTAGGTCGACATCTGATTAGAGTTATGCGGTTACATTAGTTACAATGAGTTACAGCAAAGATTTTGCAAAAGTGTTTTTTTTTCTATCGGGTTACGCGGTAACATTGGTTACAACCGGTTACATCGGTTACATCGAAAATTTTCATCAAAATGAGCATCATTTTCGATTATATAAAAATATATGAATAATAAAGAAGGACATCCTTAAAGAAATGAATAGTTTACAGCTCAAGGTTACGCTAATGCGTTAACTCTTGTGTATAAAATGAACACAAAATCTCTCAACTATCAAATTGTTATTCGAAAAGTGTTAAGTATGTGGGTAAAATCACACAACTCAATGAAAAAAAAGTAATGGTTGTCTTTACATTTTAAAGAAAAAAAAGGGTCGAAAACCTTTCCAGCACAAAACATCACTAAGAGGTCGAAAAATGACAAAACATTCAATATATGTCGTACCTAAGTTAGGACCAAAAGTTAACAAAGTTGGGAATTTAAACCATGAAAAATACCACAGCAATCTGTGACAGAACCACACTGGCTTTTGTTGCAGCAATAAAAATGGTGAATACAATCACTAACAGAATAATAATGTCAACAGAACCATTTAGACGACATTGAAGTATAAACTCTTATCATTTTTAAAGGCTATAATCAACTTTAAAAAATAATAAAACAGTTGTATACATATTTTGTAAGTAATGAATTAAGCCCGAGCAACTTCGTTCTTTTTCATCCAAAACACACTTGATGAAAATAAATCGTTTATGTTTAATCTCCAACCCTGCTGTAACTTGAAACTATATGGCGTACACTCATTATCGAAGAAAGGGATCTTGTCAAGTACTCTTGATAACGATTAATTAAATCTGTTTCATCGGTGACTCTTCTCTTACTTGGATCTAAATTGTTTTGCTAATTTAAAAAAAAAACGTGCACAGCATAACACAATCACACAATTAAATATTGATGAAAACATTGAAACTGATAAACATAAAATATTAGAGTATGTTAAGTCGTATTATGAATCTTTATACAGACCGGACGAAAATATAGAAGAATTTATTAATTCATGATTTCTGACAAACATTACAAACACTATTACTGACGGAAACATGGACCCCGAACATTTATCAGAAACTAAATGCTATAATGCTATTAAAATATGAAACTTGATAAAAGCCCAGTGTCAGACGGTTTGACTGCAGAATTTTACAAAATGTTTTGGAATGAAATAATAACATATCTAAAAGACTCACTCAATTTTTCAATTGACAACGACAATCTCACTCAGCTACAAAAACAAAGCGTCATAACACTTCTTCCAAAACAAAGACCAGGACAAAGTAATATCAATAACTGGAGACAAATTTCCTTATTAAACATTGACTATAAAATATCTTCAAAAGCAATTGCTTATAGGATAAATCACCTGCTAAATAATATAATTGGTACTGAACAAACAGGATTTATCAAAGGCAGATATATTGGAGAAAATGTTCGTATTTTACAGTAGCTATTAATGAAAATAATATAAATGGCCTAATATTTTTTTTAAACTTTAACAAAGCATTCGACAGGTTAGATCACAAAAATATGTTGGAATGTCTTTAATTTAATTTCATTGAAAATAAAATTAAATGGGTTCGATAATTTTATAAAAATGAAATGGCTTGTGTTTCCAACAACGGTTATCTTTCTGACTTTTTTCAACATTAAAAAAGGTGTACGCCAAGGATTCCCCCTATCTCCGTACTTTTTTTTTATTTGTATAGAAGCGCTTGCTGTCGAAATCAATACAAACAAAAATATTAAAGGTAAAAATGTACATAATACAGAACTGAAACAAACCTTATTTGCTGATAATTCCAGTTTTCATATGGATGGAACACAATTTTTTTTCGAAGAACGTATGATTAGTCTAAACGATTATAGAAAAATTTCTGGGTTAACATTTAATAAAGCTAAATGTGCAGTTTTACGATTAGGTCCACTTAAATACGCTGACATACCGTTTTGTAAGAAATATAACTGGCAAATCACCCAAACATCTGCGCTAGGCATAACATTTACCAACGGCACAGTTGAGATAAAATAAGTAAATTTCACTGTTAAAATTTTAGAATTTGAGGCATATCTTAAAAAATGGAATATTTTTTTAATTTGGCAAAATCACTGTAATAAAAAACGTTTGCGTTCCCAAAACTTCTAATTCCTACTAACTGTTTTGAAAACACCATCTGAAACATGTTAAAAACTGATACAAAACAAAATGTACAAATTCTTATGGAATGGAAAACCCGATAAAATATCAAGAAATCAAATAATTCAAGAATATGGAAATGGTGGTTTCAAAATGCTCAACATATCTATTTTTGTCAAGGCAATTAAAGCAAGCTGGGTAAAAAGAATTATGTTAAACAAACAATCTACATGGGTCAAAGTATATATGCAAATGACCAAACAGTTTGGAGAAGATCTAATTTTTAAAAGTTGTTTGGATTCGAAAAGCATTCAAAATCTTTAAATAAAATATGTTTTTCTTCTAGAAGTTATAAAATCATAGGCATCGCTTACATATAAGACGGATACTGCGATCGTAGCAAAAATAAATTATATGGAACAACAGCAAAATAAAAGTCCCTAATAATAAAACTTTTTTTTCCAAAGAATGGCATAATATGGGTGTAAAATATGTCGAACATTCCTATGACTACAGAAAATACATGATTTTTAAAATATCATGCTTTAATCAGCAATATTCCTGATGACTGGAAAACCCGGCTGA
The DNA here is from genome assembly GCF_026914265.1 of Mya arenaria. Lineage (NCBI taxonomy): Eukaryota > Metazoa > Mollusca > Bivalvia > Myida > Myidae > Mya > Mya arenaria. The sequence continues at coordinate 81,214,051 of NC_069125.1, forward strand.
AAATTGGAGGCATATCATATAACACACCAACTTGCAGGTAAAATGGAGGAAAATAAAAAAATAGCAAAAGAGTATACAAGCATCTTATTAAACAACTTAACCCTGAAAATAGAACTCGAGAAGAAAATTGGGAATCTCAATTTAATCTAAACTCTATACAACGGAAAAATGTGTACACACAGGCGCTCAACTAACAATAGATACGAAACTTCGGGAATTCCAATATAAATACATAATGAACATCCTTCCAAACAATGACAAGCTTTACACGTACAATATTGTTGCATCAAGGTTATGTGATATTTGTGTAATGAACATCGACTCAAACATCTAAATGTTTTGGGAATGTCATATTTTGCAGACGTTTTGGGGTGAATTTAGAACATTCATAACAAATTCTTTCAATGAAGTGAGCTTTAGGGAACAGTCACAAAAAAAACATAACCTGTTGTGATTAAATGCCAATCAAAGAAAAAATTGGTTATCAAATAAATGTTATGATACTTTTAAGAAACAATTTCATTATTAAATCAAAATGTGAAGGAAAACTACCAACATGTGCCATGTTTGTCAAATTACTTAGTAAACGACTAAAAATAGAGAAAACAATAGCAACAAAAATGAAGAAGAAAATCAACAGCTATAATAGACGACGGCAACAATTAGAACACTTATTACCTTAGTGAAACAGCTCTAGTACATAGTAGTTCTGTAAAGCGCATTTGAATGAAATGACCACCAAAGTACTGTACTTGATAAGATCCTTGTTTTTTAAAACTAGTAGGTTTTGTCTTCATTTTTAAATTTAACATTTATGTTAGGAACACTATTCCTAGACATCAAATACACACCATCTTTTCCATTTTCTACCTTTTATATATTTTTGTTTTTGTTTTTTAGAAAATAAGACCCAAATGCTAAAAGGAGTTTTCAAACAAAGAGCTAGATCAATATTTATTTGTTCACATTGATATTATTTGGTATAACGGTTTGTATTAAATGGTATACATATATATGTCATTTATATGTTATTTATTGTTTGCATGAATGAACATTTGGCCAATAAAAAACAGAAACCAGAAGAAAGAGATTGAATTACGTGTAATTTGATACTTTTAGCAAATGTTTTTACAATATAATCAGCTTGATTCACTTACGATGTTTATATTTGTAAAAAGGATTTTGGAATATGTATGACGATGGAAGCATGAATTCTCATAAGTTACGGGCTTTTAAGGTTCTCATTATTCGAATATTTGTAACATTTTGTATTCGTAATCAATTTAAATACCACAAATAATGACAGATAAAGCCATAATGATATTTGACGAGATGTCATTTATACGTATAGAGCGTTGAGAGAACAGACGAGCGAGCATTGCTTAGACAGTCGAGCTAGTAGTATTTTTGTGAATGTCACATGAATAAACATCGAAAGTAAATAGACCAGTTCTTTGTTAAACTAACTGAGCTAGCAGGGTTTCAAACATATTCTGAATATTATAATATGAATTGAGCCCGAGCAGCTTCGTTCTTTCTCATCCAAAACACACTTGATAACAAGAAATTAGTTTTGTTTCAACGCCAATTCTATGATAACTTGAAACTATATCGCGTACACTCATCATCTAAGAAAGGAATCTTGTAAAGTACTTTTGATAACAATTAATTAAATCTGTTTTATCGGTGACACTTCTATAACTTGAATCTAAATGGCATTGATTCAAAATAAATGGAAGAGCTTGAATTACTTTTAGCAAAAGTTTTTACAACATAATCCGCTTGATTCACTCACGATGTTTATATTTGTTTAAATGCTTTTGGAACATGTATGACGATGGAAGCATGATTTTTCTAGTCACTGGCTTTGAGGTTATCATTGTTAAAATATTTGTAAACTTTTGTATTCGTAATCAATATAAAGCTGCATTTTCACAGATTTACAGTGTTGACAACTTTTTTATGGTTTGTCTTGGAATAAGCCAATTTTTGCGTAAATTTCTGCAAACCAGTGTTATAAGACTGCTGACAAAAATCAGATGCTTGATGTTCATGTTTCCGTTCGAAAATTCATGTTTTATGGACTAACGGTTTAAGAAAAATGCATAAAACATATATTTTTTTAAGCTAAATATAAAAACAATTGTCAGCAGTCTTATAAAACTAGTTTCCATGGATTTTCGCAAAAATTGGCTTGTTCCTAGACAAAACGTAAAAAAGTTGTCAAAACCTTCAGTCTGTGAGAGTGCAGCCTTAAAAACCACAAAAATGACACATAAAGCAATAATGGTACTTGACGAGATGACATTTTTCGAAATTGATACAACTAAATTTACACAACCCAAGAATTTACTTTAAATAAACTGTTTAATATCACTGGAGGATAATTAAATACTATACAAATAGAGAGTTAAAATAGGGAAAAACGCAATATGCCTCGAAAGATGAAATTCACAACGCGTAGTGGTATGGGCGGGTATTATCAAGTTTGATTAGAAAGTATAGTGGTCATTTATTATTTACTACTGCCATATGTTTTTAGTAGGCCTTGAAATCTTAACCTGACCTTAATATTTGGTATACCATGACAACAAACAGTCAAAACAAATCTTAATGTCAAATTATTTCGTGTCTTGGTCAATATCATATCAAGTCCACAGGTGCATTATATGTTAAGTTTCCACATAAAGATAAGTGGAAATATGACATATACTCGGATATTTGCCTTTAATAGGTCAAAAGGAATGTTTTCGTTGATTGGTTAAGAATGCAAATGGTAAAACGTGTGTAGTAAGAACATTTGCAACTAATGGTGTGTAAAACCATTACATGGCATTTATTGAATAACGTGATGTGTTACACGAAGTCAAAGAATGTCGAGAAAGTGGATGAATTTTGTGTATACGTCAAAAACAATCATCACGTGTGAACTTAGTTAAATTCACATACTAAAGGGAATGTGTAGGACCATCTACAACACCGATGTACATATGTATATAGTATTAACGAAAGCGCTGCCTTTCATGTTTGTGGTTTGTTTTCTGTTCTATGTCTTTGGCGTTTACCCTGTGCCATTAAACTGAGTTTATGTATTAACTTTTGAGTACTGAGCTTGTTTCTGTAGTTTTTCATATAAAAAATGAAGGATTTTTGCGGATGTTTAGTTAAAGTTTATTTATAAGATCAAGGGTGACGTACAAGGAGTGAAAGGCAAACATTTGTCGTTATGCAACTTGGAAGTGTTTTACCCTATTTAAATTAAAAAAAGCTGTTCTGCTGCACTAGATGCTGCTATTTAATATATACACAAACTTGTACAATAATATTGTATACGTCATAATATATATCTATGACTCAAAATATGCACAGAGTTTTTACACTACTATATTTGGAAGTAAAATACAGGACGCAGCTGGCTTGCGATTGGTTTCTTACGACCTTGAGCATTTTAGAATTATAAATCAAACATCTGCTGTTATGGAACGTTTATAAAAAGAACTGCACCCTTGATTCGTCTTGTTTCGTACAGTCTTATGTTTATGAAAGCGACTGCAGGCATTGTTTCTTAAATTTTCGTTGTGGCTTTGAGAATGGAATACATTCAACCCCACCTACCAATCGATCTTTTTATCGTCTGTCAGAATTACACAGACCGTAATTACACATTTATTTCCTCCATAATGATATGTAGAGCAAACCTAGCAGTTCATAAATATACAACAAACACGTTACATCATGACAAGATGCAAGTACACAACATTCACACGTATACAATTAAATTTCGAGTATACATATTGGAATGACACGTGAAGTTAAGCCAGGCCTGTGTCCTTTTCATATTGCTTCATCAATAGTTATTTAACTATATGGATACACATAAAGAACACTTACTGTTTACACTTACTAGTACTTGAAGACATTATTCACATTGCATGCGTTTCCTAGAAACGAAAACGAAATAGCTAGGTATATTTGCTTTATGAATATCATTTTTTCTACAGATTTACAGAAAACAATTATATAAAACCTTTGAGTGTTAAAACTGTTATTTGCAATGCATGGCATTTAAACAAATAATTTCGATGGAAAGAAGCATTTCCGTCTAACGCGGAAAATGTTAAAAAAAATCACACAAAAGATAAATGATACACACTATTTGATATTTATCGTATCTGGATAAGGACGAAATTTGTTCACACATAAAGTAAGTTAATTCGGCAGGCAGAGCGTAAAACCACACACGTTACAGCCTAACACAGTCTGTATTTCAGTGTGAAATATATTTAAAATAATCATAACATTGTAGGGATATTATAAAAAAAATGGGTTAATGTTCATGTTTTAGGAAAATATTATGTCACATCTAAATATTCAACTACTAATATCTTTAATAAAGCGTTTAACACCTGTTAACATATCACAAACATGTTCCAAAGACAAAAGACTAATAGTTTGCACGTACGTAGTAACTTGTACATGTGTAACATAACATCATTTATCGAACATCATTCGATGACAAATGGCCAATGTCCTTTTGCTTTCTTTGTGTTCATGTCAAAGAAAAGATCTAAAGTTATGTTCTGTTCTGTTCTCATCAGTTCTGATAAGCAATAGGATGGGGTATGATTCAAATGTAAGAGATAAAAAGGACAAATTGTTGCATAAAATGAACATAGCTTTAATTCGATTGGGAAGGCACTGATCAAGGTCTATCAAAAAGAATATTTGTCATTTATTATCTATAACTGCAATTACGTTTTCTCTATTAAGTCTAAGATTGGATGAAATATTGTATCAGTTTTAGGTATTTTTATTCAACTGTGTAAAATTTATTCAAGGTGACGTATTGCAATATGTTTATCGTTGGTTGTATTTTCAGGCAGTCCCGATTGGTTAGGGTTAGGGTTACTGTAATAAAGACGTTTAATAATTCAATATTGACGTTAACTATATACAATCATATGTGATTGTAATCAAGATATAACTACATAAAACATAATTTAACCAAGTATTCGCAATTTTGTTTAATTCGAACAAGCTTTTTCATGCTAAACACGTTAAAGAATTTATTCTGGACGTAAAATCAAATTATAACCAATTTTGTGCTGGGTTAGGACCAGGGTTAGGTTTTGGGTTAATGTGTATGCATAAACAATACCAAAACTATCAAATATTGGGCTATTTAACGATTTCACTTGCACGTATCGCAAGCTCTTTCCTTGATATTGGATGGATACCACTTACTTTCATGTTACAGAAGAGTCATCGATGAAAGATGTCAATTGATCGTTATCAAGAGAACTTTGCAAAATCACTTTCGTTGGATAAGTTAAAACAGTTACTAAGGCTCAATTCATTCATTTACAGAGATTTTTAATTCTGATTGATAAGCTGTTACTGTTGATTATAACTTTAAAAACTGGTTAGACTTCATACTTCCAAAGGTCGTTATCAAGAGTACCTTGCAGTATCTCTTTCTTTGTTATTGAATGTACCTTACATAGTTTCATGTTACAGAAGCATCACCTATAAAACAAATTTAATTGATCGTTATCAAAAATACATTTCAAGATCACTTTCTTTGATATGGAATGTAATCCTTACAGTTTCATGTTACAGAAGGGTTTGCGGTGAACCATATCAAATTTCTGGTTATCAAGTGTGTTTTTGATAAGTAAGAACAGTTACTCAGGCTCAATTCATTTATTTAGAAAGATTTGCAAGGCTGATTGATAAGTTATTTTACAGTTGATTTTAACTTTTATATCTGGTTAGACTGCATACTTCAATGTTTTTAAAATAATTATGTTGTCATTGTTATTCTGTTTGTAATTGTTTTAACCGTTTTATTGCTCCAATAAAGTCCAATGTAGTTATGCTTTTGTTTTCATCGAGTTCTGTGATTTTCCTCACATACTTAACACTTTTCAAACAATAATTTGATAGTTGACATAGTATGTGTTCTCGTTCTCAGGTAATTTCATACACAAGCGTTCACGCATTACAATCACCTAGAGCTGTAAAATATCCATTTATTTTAGGATATGTATTTTTCAGATGTTTCTTACTATAATATATTCTAGTGATGTTAAGTTATCATATTTAAGGTATTGGCACTAATCCTGTACGAAGAAAAGGTTAGCAATGATACAGTTCGAAACGAACCTGTCATTTTAAAAAAGGTAAGATAGTAACTAAAAACGAATTCAACACATTTAACGGGTGACCAAAAGCAATCTTTGACAAAAGAATATAACACTAAAAATCCAATAACTCTTAGATTAAACTTGGCCGGAAACTTTTCACTTACGTTAACGGCACCAAAATGAATAACATCTACAAATCAAAAGGAAATGTTACTATGTGAGACTTGGAATTTGGATGCATCAAATGGAAGCAAAGTTTGCTCTGAAAATATTAGCTCCACTTTCACGGGTATATTTAGTAGTTTAGCAAGTTCTGGAAATGGTAAAATATACAATTCAGGTATGGTAGACAATGTTACTATTGATCAATATTTATGAAAAAAGCTGCAGAAAGACGCTTATTAGCAAATATTTAAACATTAGCCCGGTTTAATGGCACTGGGTAAACGCCAAAGACATAGAACATAAAATCACAAACAAGAAACATAAAAGAACATCAGAAAACTCCACAAAAAGCACAGTGCATACATACTATATATAAAAAACTAGGTATGTTTATCAAGAATTGTTGGGTACCGCCTTGGAACTGTCAGTAAAATCTAAATTTACTGGGGGTTTATACAAATGTTTGTGCACAAACCTCACTCTTATCCCAACAATCCTTAATAAATATAAAACGCAAAAGTTAAATCTTATCAAAGTATGCATTCACTTGAGGAAACTTATCAATAAAACAAAAAAACAACAACATACATTGTGACAAATGCGGCTCCATATCTCACAAAGGGACTACGTAACTCCCTTACGAAATCAAACGGTAACATTCCACTTAGATTAGCTTTATCTCAACAGCAAAATGAAGGGCTTTTCATTTTTTGGGCATTAGCGGCACCTATACCAGCACCAATATATTCGGTAAATACGCTTCATATAAAAAACATTTACTTAAAACAGAGGAGGAAAAGTTAATAAATGAAATAGAATGTATTGAATCACAAATAAATCACAACTAAATCACAACTAAATAATAACACCCCTGACGCTATTAATAACCTAATGCAAGCACTAGTACAAAAGAAACAATTCCTTGATGAAATCCGAACTAGACATATAAATGGAAATATTTTAAGATCGAAAGCAATGCATGTGAAAATAATGAAAAAAACCCAAATATTTTGCAAGTCTTGAAAAAAAACACGCAGAGAAGAAAACTGTATACAAACTAAAAGTAAACAATGAAATGGTGGTAGGGGTTAGAAATACACTACAAGAAGAAGTCAAATTTTACAAGAAACTTTAAAGTAAAAGCACAGACCTAGAAGATGACATGAGGAACCTATTTCTTAATTCTGTTAATAATAAGCTTTCTGAAAATGATAGCAACTCATGCGAAGGCCTACTTTCGATACATGAATGCGGAAATGCATTAAAAAACATGAACAATAATAAAAGTCCCGGCTCAGATGGTCTTACTACGGAATTTTATAACATGTTTTGGAATGACATTAAGAATGCCTTAACTAACTTAATTAACTCCTTAAATTTTCCTTTCATAAAGGTCATTTGACACCGTTCCAAAAACAGGATATAATTTCCCTAATTCCAAAACCTGACAAAGATTTAGAAAACCTATCAAACTGGAGACAAACAGTTTACTAAACATTGACTACAAAATAGCAACGATAGCTATATCAAATAGAATAAAACAAATTTTGCAAAAAAATGTTGACCCTGAGCAAACGGGTTTTATCAAGGGTAGATACATTGGCGAAAATGTTCGACTTATTATTGAGGTCATGCAATATCTTGAAAAAAATAATATGCCTGGTCTCTTATTCTTTGCCGACTTTCAAAAAGCTTTTGATAGTATTGATCACTCTTTTATATTCGATAGCCTTAAAACGTTTAACTTTGGCACCGATATCGTACAATGGACTAAACTATTCTATAGAGATATACAAAGTATTATTATAAATAATGGTCATTTGTCGGAAGCAATTGAAAGAGGAGTAGGACAAGGCTGTCCACTTTCTTTAATTTTATTTATCCTTTGCCTACAAATACTATCAAGTTATATCAAGCAAAACCCTGATATCAAGGGAATAAATGTAGATAACGTGGAAATTAAACAATCACTTTTCGCTGATGATGCAACTTATATTAATGATGGTTCAGAACAATCTTTTGAATCCTTGATCAAATCATTAGAACAGTTCTCAAAATGTTCAGTTTCTAAACCTGAACACAAACAAATCCATAATTGGTACGCTAAAAACAACAGCAATACAATATTGCAGATCAAAACCATTTATATGGACATCAGAATGCGCAACAGCATTAGGTATTACCTTCTACAACAATAAACAACTAACAATTGACAAAAATACCAACAAAAAGCTTATTGAGTTTCATAAAACACTGAAACAATGGGAACATAGGAAATTAACGTTAATGGGTAAAGTAACAGTTGTGAAAACGTATGCTCTACCAAAATTAATATACCCATTTACAGTTTTATCGAATCCAAGCAAACAATGTGTTGAACAAATTATAAGAGCCATTTTCAAATTCCTGTGGGAAGGTAAGCCAGAAAAAAATAAAAATAAATATTTTGTATCAAAACTATGAAAAGGGTGGACTTAAACTTACAAATATTGCAGCTTTCATTGACTCTTTAAAAGCTGTTTGGGTTAAAAGATACCTGGATGACACTAATAAAAGTAAATGGAAATTATTTTTTTCACAAAAAAATGAAAATGTATGGAAATAATTTTATATTTGAAAGTAAAATGGATAAGTGTTTTATTATTAAAGTGTCAGAAAACGGCACATTTTTGAATGATGTTCTCCAATCATGGAACAAAATTAAACAAATATACGACTCTAATAAAATAAAAATTGCCAAAACAGTGATCTGGAATAACAAAAATGTTCGTTATATAGGAAACACTATATTCTATAAAAAATGGTATGAAAAAGGCATAAAGTACTTTGAGCACATTTTTGATTAAAGAACGAATACGTTTTAAAATTTTAATCAAATTGAATATTTATACAGCATACAAAGCTCCGATTTCATAAGATACCAAACCCTCATTAAATCAATCCCGATGGAAACGAGAATACAGCTTACTAAAGATGGAATTAGCCACACTAACAACACATCATTCAAAGAAAATGTTGTACAATGAAAGCAATCAAACAATTTTCTTTACTTAATATTACTTCAAACAACATTAACACCAACTTCAGAACTAAAATGGACAGAAACCTTAGCAAGCGAAAATGAGCATATGGAATGGAAACATATCTATAGTAATATATTCAAATCAACAATAGACACCACCTTACGTAGTTTTTATTACAAGTCCCTTTTGAGAATAATACCAACAAATACATTACTTTTTAAGAACAAACTTGTCGATTGTACATTATGCTCATTTTGCCATTCAGGTGTCGAATCCATAGAACATCTATATTGGGAGTGCTATGAAACACAACAGTTGTGGAACAAATTAAATAATTTTATTGCCTCAACAACAATTAATATCGTAATCAATAAACGTGAGGATTTATTGGGAATAGTATGTAAAAACAAATACAGTAATATTTGCAACTTCCTTATTGTTTTAATGAAATTTTATATAAACTCAACCAAGTGTAATAATAGACATCTATCCTTTAATGCATATATGATGTATCTTAAATTAACGATTAAAATAGAAGAGCAAATTGCTTTAAAAAACGATAAGTACGAAGCCCACAATAAAAAGTTGGAAATACTGAAACTAACATAATCAGTAAAAGACACAAATAGCCATAACGATTCATTTTTTTTTATTATTATTTTTGTAATGTATGTTTTTGTTTAATTATTTAACAAATATTAAACCTCTATTGTAGTTTTTACTTGTATGAATATCTAAGTGTAGGGGACATCACTGTCGTGTGTGTGTGTGTGTGTGTGTGTGTGCGTGTGTGTGTGTGTGTGTATGTGTGTGTGTGTGTGTGTGTGTGTGTGCGTGCGTGCGTGCGTGCGTGCATGCGTGCGTGCGTGCGTGCGTGCATGTGTGTGTGTGCGTGTGAGTGTGTGTGTGTGTGTGTGTGTGTTTAACCATACTGATAGGAAATACATAGAAGGTTATATTATATAAAGATGAATATAATGTGTTATTGCTACTCTATGTGAAAATAAATGAGAAAAAATATATTCGGTAAAGGATTCAAGTGGACCGTGGTCGAGGATTGCAAGTACATATTGTTCGCAATTTGGAAGTAGATTCGCACATAAGACGATTAAATAAATTAGCGTAACATGTACAACTATTTTATATATTCAGTTTACTATCGGTGTTTAAATGGCCGGTATTGAGCATGAGCCAATTATGAATTGTGATTATACAGAGATTAAGGTGCCGTTTGTGCTTTCTGCTTGGTGATGATGAGTGATATAAACAGTGTGTCAATGATAAATGGAGGTGTAATTATAGATAATTTATGGGTAATAAGCGAAAAACCACCCAAATAACTCCATTTGTGAACAACAAAGAGGTGAAAAGAAAGACTTAAATGGCGGTAAACGAACCTATTCAGCAACATATTACACCTGCAGCACAGTTTAGTAGCATACAGGTACCATTTGAAACTAATAGTATTGGTACACAGCTCACTATGAATATTCCTGGTCAAAATACGAACTATGTGATACCATTTATTTACCAGTACTGTGTACCATAAAGTGGATCATCCATAAACCCTGTTTCACCATCTTTACCTCAAAGTTCACAGTCCGATGCCTTTGATTTAATACTGACAAGATAAGACACTATGGACAAAACACTTGGTCAGTTTAGTGCCATTCAGTCCACTGTTAATGAAATAACATCACGTTGGGATAAAATGGACAAGAAAATAAATGATATTATGACAAGCCAAAAATTCATAAGTGAAAAATACGATACTGTCAATATGTCTACAATTACAAATAAATCAATAATAGAAACATTGAAGCAGGATGTTGCCTCTTTGAAATCTTCAAACAAAACACTGTTCAAGGAAAATGTGTAACTAACAGATGATGGACCTCAAATGTAGGTCAATGAGAGACAATGTTATGCTATTCTTTGGTATACCTAAAGGCCTGTCATGGGAATTGGACACTCCATCCACCCAAGCAGTCTCAAATACTTAACATCTCAATAACACTACCGATCCTGCCAGTAATAGTACAGCGATTCCGAACAATCAACCATTAACTTTTAGAGATGCATTGTCTGTCTCTGAGAATTGTGAGGCAATGGGTTTAACTTTCTGTAAACACGTGCTGAACATGCAGGATCCGGAATCAACACTATCGATTGATCGCGCCCACCGTAAAGGCAAATTTGAGCAAGGCAAAACTCGACCGATTGTTGCGAAGTTCAAGGACATGGACTTATAACTGCGATGCTTAAGGCTCGATCGAAGGGCAAACGAGCAGTGCTTGTCCGGGGCAAACTATTCATTTGCAAGAGTCTATACACGCCCGGTTCATCAGCAATTCACTCGGACTAGGACGGGAGAGATAAGTGTGAATTATATATACTTTCATGGAATGCAGAAAGGCTAAAATCGTGTTTAGATGATGAAAACTTTGTTAATTTTGTAAATGGTTTTGATACTTTGTTTTTTAGTGAAACTTGGCAAAGAAAACATGATAAATTCACATTAAAAGGCTATGATTTGATTTTAGAACCTAGAAAGGAGAGTTTATTAGCAAAATCTAAACGAGGGCATGGTAAAATATGTTTATTTTATAAAGACCACCTTAAAGATGGTATCTCTGTTAAAAAAATGGTATTTTATGGATAAAACTTTGTAAAGTTTATTTTGGTTTTGATAAAGATGTATTTACATGTTTTGTTTATATACCACCACATAACTCAATATATTACGCAATGCACGATATTGGCGTTTTTGAAATAATTGAACAAAATATAAGAAAATACTCCTTTTGTCAGATACAAGTTATCATGAACATTATATACATGTAATGAACAAGGATGATAACAACGATTTTATGTACAATATCCCATACAGGTTTTCAATGGACAATACTGTTAATTCATCAGGTTCAAAACTGCTTGAGGTGTGTTTAGGTAGCAATATAAAAATATTTAATGGTCGTTCTATTACCAAAGAACAAAGTTGCAATTTTAAACTGATTATATTAACTGGGACAATGAAAATATAGATGTATTCCATGAAGTCATAGAATCTGAAATTCAGAATATTGATACTATTGTTGAAAATGTATTGTCTTTAAATGTTGATGTAGAAACATGTGTTGAAAACATTTCCAAACATATTTATGATAAAACATTAAGTATTTTTGGCCGGACTAGACAGACACGCTCCAACAGTATTAAACAAAAACGCAAGTTCTCTAGTACGTGGTATAACAAAGATTTTGAATATGCTAGGCGTGATTTCAGAGTTTCGAATAGAAGAGATAGACATCTAAACAATCATGAAAACAGAGAGCTGATGGTAGCAAATCGGCGCAGATTTAATTTGGCTAAACGTAGAGCCCGAAATAAATTCAAAATCGATCAGAAAAACAAGTAACATAACATAGCAAAAAATAAACCACAACATTTTTAGAATGAAATAAAGAAAATTAAGAACAGAAAACAGAATGGAAATTTTATGAGTAATTAGGAGTTTTGGGATCATTTTAAAACGTTGTTTTCCAGTGATAATGTTTTTCGAATAATGACACAGATGAAGAACTTTATGGGGAACATTTTAATGATAACGTAGTTGAAGAGCTAGATTTAGATTTTTCTATTATTGAAGTAACTAATGCAATATCTTCGTTTAAGCGTGGTAATTGTGGGGGTGTTGATTTATTATTACCAGAAATGTTCTTGAATTGCAAAGGTATATTAGCCCCAACATAAAGTAAATTGTTTAACCAAATGTATCATAACGGATTCTATCCTGGTAGTTGGTCAATGGGCATAATTGTTCCAGTGCCTAAAAAGAGGGATCCAAATGACGTAAACAATTATAGAGGTATCACTTTAACCAGTATATTCTCAAAATTATTTTCGGCACTGTCAGGTAATCGTCTAAGAAAATGGGCTCAGAGCAACAGTTCGCTATCCGAGTTCCAATATGGATTTCGTTCTGGAAAAAGCACAGTAGACTGTGCATTTGTGTTAAACTATATTATTTACAAACTAATAAAAAATGAAAACCGGAATTTATACTGTGCATTTATTGATTTTAAGAAGGCTTTTGACTTAGTTTATAGAGATGGTATATGGTATAAGTTAATTATATATGGATGTTCATATAAAATTGTGAAGATGTTAAAATCAATGTACAAAATGTAAAATCTTGTAATAGAGTAAATGATATCCTAACAGACTATTTTGATAGCTATTTGGGTTTAAAACAGGGTAAAGTTTTATCTCCATTATTAATGATTTGTATATTTTTATGCAAGATGATACTTTAAATGTATTTACTATTGATGACTTGCAACTATTCTTATTGTTTTGGCTGATGACACTGTGCTGTATTCATATTCTAAAGAAGTATAATATACTAATAAAACATATGCAATGGTTTGTAAAAAAGGTAATAAAGGGTAGAAAATATTGATACCTAAGTATAACAATATCTTCAAATGTTAAAGTTTTCCAAACTTAAAAAGGATTATCAAAACAAGCTTTAAAAGCTTTATATTCTCTAAACTCACTTTTTGATATTGTATCATTAAACATATCAGAAAAAAACTTAAACTGTTTGATACAATGGTGTTATCTATATTGAATTATGGATCCGAAAATGGGGATTTCATAAAGCACCAGATGTAGAAAGAGTACATTTTACAATTTTAAAGCAAATTTTATCACTTAAACAACAAATACAAATGCGACGGTTTACGGTGAACTTGGTCGATTTCCTTTAATTATATCAAGAAAAATCCGTATACTTAAATATTGGTACAAAATCAGACAAAACCCTGACACAACAGTTAATAAAATATTTGAATGAAAGATCAGCTTGGAAACTATTTAAATATTTGTACAAAATCAGACTCAACACTGACACAATAGTTAATAAAATATTTTGTATGAAAGATCAAATTGGAAACAATGTAAATGAATGGTCATTACAAGTAAAACGCTTATTAGATTAGTTGGGATATGCATACATGTGGCATAATTCAAATGTTACGAAAATTGAATTCGAGATGTTAATCCAACGTGTTTATGATCAATACGTCCAATGTTGGTTTGAAGATGTTAATAATAGTAGAAAGCTAGAATCGTATGTACATAGGAAGAAAGGTTTTGTATGTGAACCCTATCTTAACTATATTAATATAATGAAACATAAAATAGCATTATCACGATTCAGATGTTCTTCACATAAACTAATGATTGAAGAAGGTAGATACAGAGGCATCGATAGAGCAGAAAGACTGTGCACAAAGTGCAATATGCATACTATTGAAACAAAATATTAGTATTTACTAGTGTGTTCATATTTTAGAGATCTGAGATCTACTTGTTTACCCAAATATTATTATTCTTGGCCGACTTTACATAAATTTAAATCATTAATGAAAAGTAATCAAGTAGGTAGGGTAAATAAACTTGCAAAATTTATGTCTAGCATTTGACTTACGTAATAATTAGGTTGTAAATATGTACATGTTATTGTTATATTCAAATGAACTAAAAGAGTAAAGTTAAGTATTACCATTTAAATAGATAATACATCAATGTATAAATCCAAATTAGAATTTGAAACTCACATGTATAGACACTAAAAAGTCTCATTCTATAAAACTAACAAGTGAGAGATTTGTCAAACACGAAATCCTCATGCACGTTCTTATCAATGCGATATTTATTTATCAAGCACGCCTCAATTGTATGTAACTGGCCCATTACTTAAATCTGTTCTTATATATAACAATATTCAAACCAGATATTTTCATTATGCACGTTATCTACAATTTAAATGATTATTGTGTACATGGAAACTTAACTTGATCTAGTTCATATTATAAATAATAAACAACATACTTTTCTCATTATTAATAGTAACATTTGTGTTTGTATATAAATTACTTGTTCACCGTCATTTATTTGGTATTCTGTATTTATATTGTATTCTGTTAAAAAGCAATGACATTTTTAATGTTTATGCTAATAAAACTTTGAATCGAATTGAAAATTAAACTATCAATGGACAATAACGTATACAGGTGTTTATACTTGAAAAATGTCAATTAACACTAAGGATAGTGTAATTCCTCAACTAGTTAGTCGAAATAAATGTATTGATAAAAACAATGACACTGTTGTTTTAAATGAAAGAGTTGATTCTTATTTGATTGATTGAAGTAAATAAATATTTAATACACAGAATGTTTACTCAAAGTATACAACGATTTGATAAATCAACTCTCTTAGACGGAACCACAAAAAGAAGTGAAAAACATTAAAGCATAATTAAAGGTGGATGCTTAAAGACAAAAATACAATCATCCTCAAGATATAAATTGACTTTCTAAAATTAATCATTGGTTCAACAACTGTCTGAATTAAAAGACCACATATAATTAAGAAGGGAAATTGAATTATAGATTAATAACTAAAGTTGTGGGCAATTACAAGGGGACGGACAGCAGAAACGTTACAAAATTATTTTGATAATACATAATTACAGTAAATTGCATTAAAGAGAAAAAAAGTTATCCAATCATTTATTCCCAAGTCAGTACTTACATAAAATAACAGATTAATGTAAGAATTTGCATATGCTTTTTGTTGATAACTTAAAACAAGTTTGCTTAGAATGAATGATAAATGCAGTCATGAAGGTAATAATAAAGATGTCAAATAGAAATTAAAGAATATTATATAATAATATAGATATATAATATTATATTAATATACAAATAATTCAAATCAATAAACCCATCCAAAGAATGACGTCATTAGCGTAATATGTACACTATTTCAGATATTCAGTTTACTATCAATGGACAATAACGTAAAAATGTGTTGATAATTGTTGAAAAATAACAATTAACACTAAGGATAGTGTAGTTATGACACTAAAGATTAAGTAATCTTGACAAAAAGGATATTGTTAGTATTTCGTTATGTTTTGTTCTTTATAAAACAAGCTATACTGTCATTATATATGCAAAAAGCTACAGAAACATGCTCAGTAGCAAAAAGTTTAAACAAAAACCCGGTTTAGTGGCAATGGGCAACGCCAAAGACATAGAACACAAATTCACAAACAAGAAACATAGAACAGCACACAACTCTACAAACAGCACAGTGCATAAATACTATATATATATATATATATATAATTGGTATGTTTATCAAGAATTGTTAGGTACCGCCTTGGAACGGTCAGTAGAATGTAAATTTACTGGGGGTTTAAACCAGTTTATGTGCACAAACCTCACTCTTATCCCAACAGTTCTTAATAAAGATAAAACGCAAAAGATAAATCTTATCAAAGTATGCATTAACTTGAGGAAACTTATCAATAAAACAAATAATAATAAAAAACGAAAATGTAAACCCCAAGTACTTCAATGATTAGAGATTCCAACTCTATCTGCAGACGGAGGGAAACAATTCAGAGCACCTAATGCAGATACTTTTCAAAGATACGATGCAGTCATCGTTAGAAACCAAAAGCTTCATACACAGTCTACCTTAAAAGGTTCAAAACTGTGTGATCATGGAGTTTCATAATAAAAAGCATCATTGTACTAAAACTGGGAACAAATAAAGAAAAACATTATTAAAAATAAAAGCGACTAGTATATGCTATTTTCTCCTTCCAAATGATTTGAAAACGTAAAATATTTGAAGAAATTAAGGTCACAGCCAAAACACTCGGAGTCAGTCAACACGTGTCCGCCAAAAACGGTTTTAAAGATAACATGAATTAGGCCACAACAAATTGATCATTTGTTCTACGGATTTTGCCAAAAAAAAGTAGGAGCGAGCGAGCGAAAAAAAAAATACTTTTTTTTTTAATTTAAGGCAAATCAGAGGCGAGCGAAGAGCGAAAAATTAAAAAATAAATAAAAAAGTTTATTTCTTACCAAATTTATCATGCAATTATGTCAAGAAATGCTTTTCAATTACAAACAAAGGTCCTCAGTTATAAATAAAAAGGTTTTGATTGTATCACATTAAAATCTGTTTCAATATTTAACAAATGGCAATGAGATCCAGTGCTTTACTATTAACTTAAATTTAAACGTGGATATATTGTAAAGACAACATTCCTCATAGTAACGTGCAATTATTCGAGGACCAAAAAAATAATTATTGTATTCATTCCATAACTTATTATCACAAAAAAACATTTTAGACTAGTAAGAGTAATTCATCATTTGAGCATTTCCAAATATTAGGTCAGGTCTAAATTTTGAAGCACATGATAAAATTGTAGTGACATTGCCATTGCAGAAGATTGAAAAAGTAAATAACACAGAGAACATTTCTAAAAAAAGAAACACTGTGGATTGAATTGCGGGACAACATACTTGAAGCAGGATCAAACAATTCTGCAAATGTGGCACCGGTTATTATTTTAAAGCAGGTGGTGTTTCCCTTTCAAGACCTCGCCTTGACCAAGAACAACTCGGTCAAAGAAAAAATTGGATAAGCACAAAGAATTGAGAAAATTAAAACAGTCATTTTACTTATAAAAGGTTTTAAAAGGCCACCTGGAAGGTTAAAACACGGTTCATTTACCCGGCTATCCTCGGACCTGAGGGGAGAGGGTTGGGGGGCGTGGTTACAATTGACTGGTGCATAAATACAGAATGTTTCTAAAACATTTACAAGTCCTTCTATTTTATGATTATATGAAAACTGAGACATTTAAGAATTTAAAAAAAATAACTCACGAAAACATGTTCAATGGTTGTACCGTAAGTCGTGTGTTCGTGTATTTATAAGTTTTGCACTAAAAATCCGATTTAGTTATTATTTAACACTAAATTTTGAGTAAAAAACAATAAATTACTTAAAACACACATAAATAAGTCAACAAAAAATATAAATATGCGCGGCCAAATAGTATGTGCGGGCGCAAAAAAAAAGTTTTTTTGTTTTTTTTCGTTTTTCGATTTTTAGGTGCGGCAAATCCGACGAACAAATGATCAATTTGTTGTGGCCTTAGCAAATTCTTCATAAAACTCAAAGCACTGAAAGTTTAGTTATGAAAGGATGCTATATTCAACCCAATATTTTGTTTCAGGTATTCATCTTCAAATACAAGAAGGCAAGTGCTCTTCAAAATATTGCCTTTATATCCACGGTTTAAATAAAATCCAAGTAATTCATTAAGTCTATCTGCCAAACTGCCTGCTGGAAACATTTTAATTTTACGAATTTTCTTTAAAACATCACCATAAAATCGGGATGAGCATTACTGAAAAGGATAGAATCACTTCAAAACACTTCACTTCAAAACAAAGATCTGCAGCAACTATAAAGAATTTGGTACTTAAGAACATAATATTTAATTAAAACAAGGCGCTAGTCGTGATATGTAGGAAAATATATTTCAACCAGATACATAGAATTTAGAGTTGCCAGGAAAATTAGAAGATTGAGGTGAAATCAGTTTATTATGTAGAAGAACAGGAAAATCTCTCAACATACAGTAGACAATCATCTTTAAAGTTTAAACGATTCAAATGGGCAAAGTGGAACTTTGATCAATTGACTCTCCTAAACAAGTTAGTTGAAAAATTAATAAAAACAATAACAACGTTGTATTTAAAAAAAACCTTGATTCTAATTTGATCCATTTAAATCAATAAAGATTTAACACAAAGAATTTCTACTCAAAAAATAAAATGCAACGATTTGTTTGAAAGGCTTACACAACTCTCTTAGATTGAACCACATAAAAGAAGTAAAAATCATTCTAAAATAATTAAAGGTGGATGCGGAACAAAAAAATACAATTACCTGATGAATAAATTGACTTTCTAAAATTAATCATAGGATTAAAAACTGTCTGAAATAAAAGACAACATATAATTAACAAGGAAAATTGAATGAAAGATGAATTACTAAAGTTGTGGGCAAATATCGGTGGATGGACAGCAAAAACGTTACAAAAATATTTTGAAAATATTTTATGAAGGAAATTGCATCAAAGAGAAAAAAGGTTATTAAATCATTGAATCCTAAGTGTGTATTTACAGAAAATAATAGATTGATGTATAAGTGTACATATGCTTTTTGTGGATAACATAAACTAAGTTTGATTACAATGAATGATAAATGCAGTCAAAAAGGTTATAATAAAGATGTAAAATAGACATTCATTGGACGATGTTACCATTTCTTCCACAAAAAGGAAACACACTCCCATGTACTGAATACCAGGTTACCTATTGGATAGTGAACAACCAGTTAATGAATTAGATGCCATATGTGAACAACACGACCATTGTTATGAGAATTACACAAATTATAAATCATTTTGCAAAAACAAATGCAATATATTACTTAACTCACGATTATACAGAGATCCGTACGCGTTACCAAGAATTCAAGATTTAATGGATGCAATGAAAGGTTCTAAGTATTTCAGTATTATGGACATGAAATCAGGATATCACCAATAAGAAGTTATTGAAGAACACAAAGAAAGGACAGCATTTACAGTGGGACTCCTTGGGTTCTTTTAATACAATCTTCTTCCGTTTGGTTTGAATAATAGTCCGAGTACGTACGAAAGATGTATGGAGTATATTTTAGGTGATTTGAACATGATTTTTTTTTGTATCTTTTTGGATGACCTCATAGTATTTTCAAACAAATTTAAATTTAAAGAACATTTGGAACGTCTGGAGATTGTTTTCAACAAATTAAGAACAGCAAATTAGAAACTAGCACCTCAAAAATGTGTTTTTATGCAAAAAGAAGTTCAATATGTTGAGTATATTGTTTCAGAGAAAGGCATCGCTACAGATCCAAAAAAGATCGAAATATTGAAGAACTGGCCTCGTCCAACCGATCCAGTAGAAGTGAGACAGTTCATTGGCTTTGCAGGATTCAGCAGAAAGTATATCAAGAATTTTAGTAAGATAGTCAGACCTTTACATGAAGTAATGCCAATTCAAAATCAGAAAAGGAGTAAAAAGACTAAGTCTACAGATATCTTGCATTGGGGAACTGAACAAGAACAAGCCTTTTCGATATTGAGGGAGAAATTAACTTCTGAACCGATTTTAGCATCACAGCATCATGTCGTGTTTTGACAAAGAATGAAAAGAATTATCCTGCTCATAAATGAGAGCTTTTAGCATTTAAGCGGGCAGTCTCGGAAAAATTTATGATTATCTGATTAGACATAATTTTACAGTCATCACCGATAACAACCTTCTAGTGTATGTACTCTCAACTGCAAAATTAGACGCCATTGGGCAAAGATGGGTTTCAGCATTGAGTTTATATTACTTTAATATTGTTTACAAACCAGGTGCACAGAAAAGAGCAGACCCGCAATCCAGATATCCAGGGATGAAAGAGATCACCGCGGACGCAGTGAAAGTCACATGCTCATCAAACACTTCTACCCTGATTGATACCATAGCGCAAGGAGAAGACATTGACATTATTGAAGCCACAGATGCAGGTATATTAGGAACACAGATTGATGTAAGGGAATTGAGGAAAGCTCAAAGAGAAGATCCCACATTACCAGTCTGGTTCAAAAGTCTATATGACCATACAAAACATAGGAGAAAAGCAAACAATTTTGACAAAAAAACACTATTATCGCTCAGAATTTCAAATATTTTAAGATGATAAGAGAAGTCATGTACAGAGAGATAGACGATAAGGAGAAGACGAAATATCCGTTGGTTTTACAGATAAATACATTGTTGAATGCACTGAATGTTTGCCATAATCAAGTAGGCCATCCTGGCAAGGAAAAGACCGTTATGCTGTTAAGAGAGAGATTCTTTTGGCCAGGTTTTGTGGCAGATGCAGAAAAAATAGGTATATAAATGTGAAAGATATGTGAGAAGAAAAAGTGATTGTACAAAGTCACCAATAGTCAACATCGCTAGCAGTTATCCACTTGAATTAGTATGTATGGATTTTCTGAAGCTCGAACCATCTAAAGGAGGAATTTGTAACATATAAGTCATAACAGACCATTTTACGAGATTCGCTCAAGCATCCCGTCAAACAATCAAACTGTAAAGACTACAGCAGGTATCTTCTACAATTACTTCATTTTGAAATATGGATTCCCAACAAAACTGTTGACTGACCAGGGCAAGAATTTTGAAAGTGATATAATAAAGAAACTTAAAAAGGTCAGGACTACACCATATAATCCAAAATGTAACTGTATGGCTGAGAGATGTTGAAAGAATTTAATATCAATTCATGGAACTCTGGAAATTCATCAAAAACAAGATTGGAAAAAGAGTGTTGAACCTATGGCATATGCATACAATGCAATTCCACATAAAAGTACGGGCATATCGCCATTTGAACTAATGTTTGGCAGGAAACCTCGGTTACCGGTAGATTTATTGTTTAACACAGAGGTACCACAGGAATTTGTCTCACAAACAGATTATATTTCAAATTTGAAGGAAAGAATGAAGCACATCAATGAAGTTGCGAAGAAGATGGCGGAAAAATCGAGAAAAAAAACAGAAAAAAAACAGTATGATAAGAAATTGAAGATGAGATTAAATAAATTAAAGAAGGGGGGTTAAGATTTGGTCAATGTAATGAAGCTTGACGGACCTCGCAAGTTAGCTGATAAGTTTGAGGAGGAAATCTATGAAGTGATTAACCAGCCAAACAATGACATACCAGTTTATGAAATTAAAGCACAGGATTGAAGATCAGGAGTATTGAACAGGAATCATGTTTTACCAATAGAGACAAAGTACGAATCATGGGTACAGTTACCAATGTTCGACAAGAAGAAATAGCCGAAAAGAAGAAGAAAGAGAAGTAATAATGAAGAAAATAATTACAGTGAAATAAGAAGTAACGTCGAAGGGACTGATAGAGAATCCATGGATGAAAACATTGAAATAATGTTTTTGAATGGTGGGGACGCCGACGCCGCTGACAGGGTTCTGTGAGTGGAGACTCAAGGGGAACATCAGGAACAAATAGAGGATAAAGATGAAGAAGACAATGAAGATGTTAATTAAAACTTAAAAAGCAGAGGATGATAATAATCGTAATCAAATCATTGAAGGTAGAGAGGTCAGAGAGATCATTGGTGTAGAAGAAACAGGGCATTTACCAGAAGTAGAACATGTGGAGGAGGAACCAAGAGAACCCCAAGACAGACAGAAATACATAGAGTTAAGACGATCAACTAGGGACAGAAAACATACAGATTTTTACTCGTCTAACGACTGGAGAAAATAGTTTATATCGATTTGATGTGAAAATGGATATATAGTCAATACATATGATTTAACCATTTTAGCTGTCAGATCATTTGTGCCTAATAAATTCATTCACGCTTGGGCATCACATAGACCAGTAAACTATCCTATGTCTTTTAGCATTTGTAAAGTTTCAACGTATTTCTCACTACATATATTATATTCTTATGTTGTTTATTCTTTAATTTGATGATGTTTTTTTTCGATTTTCTATGCTATGCCAAATACACTTTGCACATACGGGGTAACTTAAGTAATTCAATTTGGTGGCATTTTTGTAAAAAAAGATCATACGTTTCGTCCTGCATTATTGTGCGGTTTTACACACTATGTGTGACAAATGAAGTGTCTGCATAGCTTATATCCTTTATCACTAATCTATAATCGAAATATAGCAGTTTTATAAAATTTGATTTCTATTTAAGTTATTAAACCAGTGCTAGCATTTAAAGTGACCAAGATGAGGCAAATATCTGATTTTGTGACATGTATTGACTTATGTCGACTTCGACACTGTGTTTATTGTGGAGTTTTGTGCGGTTGTTCCATGTTTCTTGTTGGTATTTTTTTTGTTTGTTTTTTTTAACTTCTGGTCTTGATCTAGACATGAAATAAAGACTTTTTTAATATAGTTCGATTCAAATGGCTTACAAAGGGAGGCCATTGAAAGCCCGATTATAAGAACATATATATATAAATCATAAAGAATAATAATCACTTGACCTTTTTTATATCAACATTTATATAAGGCCGGACATAGTTTGGAAACAATAACCATTTATCCAATAGAACATATATGATTTAAAGATACAGAAAGTAATTCCTATAAATGCAAAGCAAGATGCCTTGCAGAACTTGACTGGATTAACCATTTGCAAACTCCATATCCGCTTGGACTCAATGATAACATTTTAAATGTAGGTAATATATCAAAATGTATTAATATTGATATTTTTTCTATATTTAAAGATAGAATGCGTAAGACAAGATAACATGGTAAAAAAATTAATGCAGCAGCTAGATCGGCAGAAAAACTCAATGAATTGCCTGTATTGGTCTACTAGAAAGTCAACCTGCCTTTTGGTTCTTTGCTAAGTCATCAATGAGGAAACTACTCATGACCGCTGCGCTGTTAGAAGCTATCTTGTGAAAAATCGGAGATTGCCATTTTTCATGACGTCATCTCTAGTTCTGAACAAAAGGTCTATGGCATCAGCCTGAGTAGGTAATGACATCAGTCCGTCAGTCTACATTAAATTGTCAGAAACAAAACCCTTAACATCATAAGACCTACTGATGGTGATGGATTATTGCCGAACACATGAACCCATATCCTGTATTCAGTCATCTCATTTACAAGACTGTTAACCTTATACGAAAATAACTTTAAATATTCTCTCTCATCAACCATGAAGCGGTAAAACATCCTCTCGATGTGACGTGTGACTGCTTAAGCTTCTTTCCTGAAACGCAAAACCTTTTGGTCAAGTACATGATGTACCTCCAACCAATCTCTACCTATCAACTAAGATATATCAGCATAACCGTCTAGCTCGGGAATGCTGGAGGCAATCTCTTGCAAGTGCGAAAATTTAGCTGCTTTTATAGGGGTCGGTATCTCATGTATGTTGTTTGGAATGTCCTTACATTATATGACGGTTGGTAACCTGTAAGAAAAGTTGCTATAAATGAATTTCACAACGAGGTCGTCTGCTCTTTGGCCTCTACGAGTCAATTAACCCGAACAATATTTCAAAGTGAACTCGAAACTGTGTCCTCTAACCCAAAGCAAAGACAAAAGTTCTGGTCTAATTAAACTAAAAGATTGATAGTCAAACAAACATGAATATATACTTTTTGAAGACATAAAAAAATAATTACATCATTTAGTAGAATCTGTAACAAAATGCTTATAATAAATTGATATCAAATATATCAATAGCATTATTTTTTATTCAGTTGATGATTCTAAATTAGCATTTATAATATGAAAATGGTCGACAATTGGAATTAAATATGACATTTAATAATATGTCCTTAACAATAAAACAACAGATAATTGACATTGCATGTTTAGAAATAACTAGAAGTGTCAGTTCTGTTTAAACTCATACAACTTACAACATACACATAAAAGGTAAGTATTAGAAACAGCTGTCGTATGTTTTACTGCACAGGATATTACAAAAAGACGAGTCTTGCCTATTGAAATCACACAGAGTTCATAATTATGGTAAATTAATTTTTAAATATTTCATTCACATTGTGTATACATTTTGAGCATAAACATTACTTATTTGCATGGGTAACATTACAGGAAATGAAGACATTTGATATATTTTGTTTCAGGTATTCATCTTCAAATACAAGAAGGCAAGTGCTGTTCAAAATATTGCCTTTATATCCACGGTTTAAATAAAATCCAAGTAATTCATTAAGTCTATCTGCCAAACTGCCTGCTGGAAACATTTTAATTTTACGAATTTTCTTTAAAACATCACCATAAAATCGGGATGAGCATTACTGAAAAGGATAGAATCACTTCAAAACACTTCACTTCAAAACAAAGATCTGCAGCAACTATAAAGAATTTGGTACTTAAGAACATAATATTTAATTAAAACAAGGCGCTAGTCGTGATATGTAGGAAAAGATATTTCAACCAGATACATAGAATTTAGAGTTGCCAGGAAAATTAGAAGATTGGGGTGAAATCAGTTTATTATGTAGAAGGACAGGAAAATCTCTCAACATACAGTAGACAATCATCTTTAAAGTTTAAACGATTTAAATGGGCAAAGTGGAACTTTGATCAATTGACTCTCCTAAACAAGTTAGTTGAAAAAATAATAAAAACAATAACAACGTTGTATTTAAAAAAAACCTTGATTCTAATTTGATCCATTTAAATCAATAAAGATTTAACACAAAGAATTTTTACTCATAAAATAAAATGCAACGATTTGTTTGAAAGGCTTACACAACTCTCTTAGATTGAACCACATAAAAGAAGTAAAAATCATTCTAAAATAATTAAAGGTGGATGCGGAACAAAAAAATACAATTACCTGATGAATAAATTGACTTTCTAAAATTAATCATAGGATTAAAAACTGTCTGAAATAAAAGACAACATATAATTAACAAGGAAAATTGAATGAAAGATGAATTACTAAAGTTGTGGGCAAATATCGGTGGATGGACAGCAAAAACGTTACAAAAATATTTTGAAAATATTTTATGAAGGAAATTGCATCAAAGAGAAAAAAGGTTATTAAATCATTGAATCCTAAGTGTGTATTTACAGAAAATAATAGATTGATGTATAAGTGTACATATGCTTTTTGTAGATAACATAAACTAAGTTTGATTACAATGAATGATAAATGCAGTCAAAAAGGTTATAATAAAGATGTAAAATAGACATTCATTGGACGATGTTACCATTTCTTCCACAAAAAGGAAACACACTCCCATGTACTGAATACCAGGTTACCCATTGGA
The DNA here is from genome assembly GCF_026914265.1 of Mya arenaria. Taxonomy (NCBI): domain Eukaryota; kingdom Metazoa; phylum Mollusca; class Bivalvia; order Myida; family Myidae; genus Mya; species Mya arenaria. Next base: position 81,240,199 of record NC_069125.1, read on the forward strand.
TAGTGAACAACCAGTTAATGAATTAGATGCCATATGTGAACAACACGACCATTGTTATGAGAATTACACAAATTATAAATCATTTTGCAAAAACAAATGCAATATATTACTTAACTCACGATTATACAGAGATCCGTACGCGTTACCAAGAATTCAAGATTTAATGGATGCAATGAAAGGTTCTAAGTATTTCAGTATTATGGACATGAAATCAGGATATCACCAATAAGAAGTTATTGAAGAACACAAAGAAAGGACAGCATTTACAGTGGGACTCCTTGGGTTCTTTTAATACAATCTTCTTCCGTTTGGTTTGAATAATAGTCCGAGTACGTACGAAAGATGTATGGAGTATATTTTAGGTGATTTGAACATGATTTTTTTTTGTATCTTTTTGGATGACCTCATAGTATTTTCAAACAAATTTAAATTTAAAGAACATTTGGAACGTCTGGAGATTGTTTTCAACAAATTAAGAACAGCAAATTAGAAACTAGCACCTCAAAAATGTGTTTTTATGCAAAAAGAAGTTCAATATGTTGAGTATATTGTTTCAGAGAAAGGCATCGCTACAGATCCAAAAAAGATCGAAATATTGAAGAACTGGCCTCGTCCAACCGATCCAGTAGAAGTGAGACAGTTCATTGGCTTTGCAGGATTCAGCAGAAAGTATATCAAGAATTTTAGTAAGATAGTCAGACCTTTACATGAAGTAATGCCAATTCAAAATCAGAAAAGGAGTAAAAAGACTAAGTCTACAGATATCTTGCATTGGGGAACTGAACAAGAACAAGCCTTTTCGATATTGAGGGAGAAATTAACTTCTGAACCGATTTTAGCATCACAGCATCATGTCGTGTTTTGACAAAGAATGAAAAGAATTATCCTGCTCATAAATGAGAGCTTTTAGCATTTAAGCGGGCAGTCTCGGAAAAATTTATGATTATCTGATTAGACATAATTTTACAGTCATCACCGATAACAACCTTCTAGTGTATGTACTCTCAACTGCAAAATTAGACGCCATTGGGCAAAGATGGGTTTCAGCATTGAGTTTATATTACTTTAATATTGTTTACAAACCAGGTGCACAGAACAGAGCAGACCCGCAATCCAGATATCCAGGGATGAAAGAGATCACCGCGGACGCAGTGAAAGTCACATGCTCATCAAACACTTCTACCCTGATTGATACCATAGCGCAAGGAGAAGACATTGACATTATTGAAGCCACAGATGCAGGTACATTAGGAACACAGATTGATGTAAGGGAATTGAGGAAAGCTCAAAGAGAAGATCCCACATTACCAGTCTGGTTCAAAAGTCTATATGACCATACAAAACATAGGAGAAAAGCAAACAATTTTGACAAAAAAACACTATTATCGCTCAGAATTTCAAATATTTTAAGATGATAAGAGAAGTCATGTACAGAGAGATAGACGATAAGGAGAAGACGAAATATCCGTTGGTTTTACAGATAAATACATTGTTGATGCACTGAATGTTTGCCATAATCAAGTAGGCCATCCTGGCAAGGAAAAGACCGTTATGCTGTTAAGAGAGAGATTCTTTTGGCCAGGTTTTGTGGCAGATGCAGAAAAAATAGGTATATAAATGTGAAAGATATGTGAGAAGAAAAAGTGATTGTACAAAGTCACCAATAGTCAACATCGCTAGCAGTTATCCACTTGAATTAGTATGTATGGATTTTCTGAAGCTCGAACCATCTAAAGGAGGAATTTGTAACATATAAGTCATAACAGACCATTTTACGAGATTCGCTCAAGCATCCCGTCAAACAATCAAACTGTAAAGACTACAGCAGGTATCTTCTACAATTACTTCATTTTGAAATATGGATTCCCAACAAAACTGTTGACTGACCAGGGCAAGAATTTTGAAAGTGATATAATAAAGAAACTTAAAAAGGTCAGGACTACACCATATAATCCAAAATGTAACTGTATGGCTGAGAGATGTTGAAAGAATTTAATATCAATTCATGGAACTCTGGAAATTCATCAAAAACAAGATTGGAAAAAGAGTGTTGAACCTATGGCATATGCATACAATGCAATTCCACATAAAAGTACGGGCATATCGCCATTTGAACTAATGTTTGGCAGGAAACCTCGGTTACCGGTAGATTTATTGTTTAACACAGAGTTACCACAGGAATTTGTCTCACAAACAGATTATATTTCATATTTGAAGGAAAGAATGAAGCACATCAATGAAGTTGCGAAGAAGATGGCGGAAAAATCGAGAAAAAAAAAACAGAAAAAAAACAGTATGATAAGAAATTGAAGATGAGATTAAATAAATTAAAGAAGGGGGGTTAAGATTTGGTCAATGTAATGAAGCTTGACGGACCTCGCAAGTTAGCTGATAAGTTTGAGGAGGAAATCTATGAAGTGATTAACCAGCCAAACAATGACATACCAGTTTATGAAATTAAAGCACAGGATTGAAGATCAGGAGTATTGAACAGGAATCATGTTTTACCAATAGAGACAAAGTACGAATCATGGGTACAGTTACCAATGTTCGACAAGAAGAAATAGCCGAAAAGAAGAAGAAAGAGAAGTAATAATGAAGAAAATAATTACAGTGAAATAAGAAGTAACGTCGAAGGGACTGATAGAGAATCCATGGATGAAAACATTGAAATAATGTTTTTGAATGGTGGGGACGCCGACGCCGCTGACAGGGTTCTGTGAGTGGAGACTCAAGGGGAACATCAGGAACAAATAGAGGATAAAGATGAAGAAGACAATGAAGATGTTAATTAAAACTTAAAAAGCAGAGGATGATAATAATCGTAATCAAATCATTGAAGGTAGAGAGGTCAGAGAGATCATTGGTGTAGAAGAAACAGGGCATTTACCAGAAGTAGAACATGTGGAGGAGGAACCAAGAGAACCCCAAGACAGACAGAAATACATAGAGTTAAGACGATCAACTAGGGACAGAAAACATACAGATTTTTACTCGTCTAACGACTGGAGAAAATAGTTTATATCGATTTGATGTGAAAATGGATATATAGTCAATACATATGATTTAACCATTTTAGCTGTCAGATCATTTGTGCCTAATAAATTCATTTACGCTTGGGCATCACATAGACCAGTAAACTATCCTATGTCTTTTAGCATTTGTAAAGTTTCAACGTATTTCTCACTACATATATTATATTCTTATGTTGTTTATTCTTTAATTTGATGATGTTTTTTTTTCGATTTTCTATGCTATGCCAAATACACTTTGCACATACGGGGTAACTTAAGTAATTCAATTTGGTGGCATTTTTGTAAAAAAAAATCATACGTTTCGTCCTGCATTATTGTGCGGTTTTACACACTATGTGTGACAAATGAAGTGTCTGCATAGCTTATATCCTTTATCACTAATCTATAATCGAAATATAGCAGTTTTATAAAATTTGATTTCTATTTAAGTTATTAAACCAGTGCTAGCATTTAAAGTGACCAAGATGAGGCAAATATCTGATTTTGTGACATGTATTGACTTATGTCGACTTCGACACTGTGTTTATTGTGGAGTTTTGTGCGGTTGTTCCATGTTTCTTGTTGGTATTTTTTTTTTTTTTTTTTTTTAACTTCTGGTCTTGATCTAGACATGAAATAAAGACTTTTTAATATAGTTCGATTCAAATGGCTTACAAAGGGAGGCCATTGAAAGCCCGATTATAAGAACATATATATATAAATCATAAAGAATAATAATCACTTGACCTTTTTTATATCAACATTTATATAAGGCCGGACATAGTTTGGAAACAATAACCATTTATCCAATAGAACATATATGATTTAAAGATACAGAAAGTAATTCCTATAAATGCAAAGCAAGATGCCTTGCAGAACTTGACTGGATTAACCATTTGCAAACTCCATATCCGCTTGGACTCAATGATAACATTTTAAATGTAGGTAATATATCAAAATGTATTAATATTGATATTTTTTCTATATTTAAAGATAGAATGCGTAAGACAAGATAACATGGTAAAAAAATTAATGCAGCAGCTAGATCGGCAGAAAAACTCAATGAATTGCCTGTATTGATCTACTAGAAAGTCAACCTGCCTTTTGGTTCTTTGCTAAGTCATCAATGAGGAAACTACTCATGACCGCTGCGCTGTTAGAAGCTATCTTGTGAAAAATCGGAGATTGCCATTTTTCATGACGTCATCTCTAGTTCTGAACAAAGGGTCTATGGCATCAGCCTGAGTAGGTAATGACATCAGTCCGTCAGTCTACATTAAATTGTCAGAAACAAAACTCTTAACATCATAAGACCTACTGATGGTGATGGATTATTGCCGAACACATGAACCCATATCCTGTATTCAGTCATCTCATTTACAAGACTGTTAACCTTATACGAAAAGAACTTTAAATATTCTCTCTCATCAACCATGAAGCGGTAAAACATCCTCTCGATGTGACGTGTGACTGCTTAAGCTTCTTTCCTGAAACGCAAAACCTTTTGGTCAAGTACATGATGTACCTCCAACCAATCTCTACCTATCAACTAAGATATATCAGCATAACCGTCTAGCTCGGGAATGCTGGAGGCAATCTCTTGCAAGTGCGAAAATTTAGCTGCTTTTATAGGGGTCGGTATCTCATGTATGTTGTTTGGAATGTCCTTACATTATATGACGGTTGGTAACCTGTAAGAAAAGTTGCTATAAATGAATTTCACAACGAGGTCGTCTGCTCTTTGGCCTCTACGAGTCAATTAACCCGAACAATATTTCAAAGTGAACTCGAAACTGTGGCCTCTAACCCAAAGCAAAGACAAAAGTTCTGGTCTAATTAAATTAAAAGATTGATAGTCAAACAAACATGAATATATACTTTTTGTAGACATAAAAAATAATTACATCATTTAGTAGAATCTGTAACAAAATGTTTATAATAAATTGATATCAAATATATCAATAGCATTATTTTTTATTCAGTTGATGATTCTAAATTAGCATTTATAATATGAAAATGGTCGACAATTGGAATTAAATATGACATTTAATAATATGTCCTTAACAATAAAACAACAGATAATTGACATTGCATGTTTAGAAATAACTAGAAGTGTCAGTTCTGTTTAAACTCATACAACTTACAACATACACATAAAAGGTAAGTATTAGAAACAGCTGTCGTATGTTTTACTGCACAGGATATTACAAAAAGACGAGTCTTGCCTATTGAAATCACAGAGAGTTCATAATTATGGTAAATTAATTTTTAAATATTTCATTCACATTGTGTATACATTTTGAGCATAAACATTACTTATTTGCATGGGTAACATTACAGGAAATGAAGACATTTGATATATGGACAAAACAATAAATGTACAGAACAGAGGAGAAAGCTTATACTATGTCTCGCTTCTGTTATTCCGTTAAGCTGATTTTAATGCTGTTTTGTTTAATCGAATATTAACGAAATGAGATATGAAGAAAAAAGATGCGGATATGAGGCCAAAAATTGGAAAAGAAGAGGAAGCGAATATACGAAAGAAAAAACGTAGATTGAGAAAGGGAAAACGTTTTTAGTGTAGGATGTGGACAGGTTAGGTCAATGGTGGTTTAAGGTTTGTTCTAATTCATGTAGGATACCAGAAATGTTTTGGTTTTCGAATATAATGCTGTCCCTGTTGGTACATCATTAAGTTTGTCTGAAAAATGGATGAACATTTTGAATTGAACAAAGTATACTGTAATATAAACACATCTACAATAGATTCTACATTAAGTAGATTCTACTACAAATTTCGTTAAAGAATAATACCAACCAACAAATTACTTTTTAAGTTCAATCTTTTCGATTGCAGCTGATGTTCATTCTGTTATTCAGGTATTGAATCTATTAAACATGTATACTTGGAGTGTTATGGTTTACAGAACAGAACAGAATAGAGCATTTGTATCAAAGAAAGTCATAGACCCATCCGGAAAAACTTGTACATATACATAAATAGGTACCCCAATAGTTAATATTTATCTTTGTCTTTATCAGTGCACATGATTCAGTTACTGTTTAATTGTTAACAAACAATAGATGGCAATCACAATAAACATATACAAATTACATATAGAATAACGTAGTGTTTCTCAATTCGAATGCTTTAAACATAAATATTATGCACACTTACTATAGCTTCATTTTCGATAGGAAAGAGTTCAACTTATTTATGAATACTTGTACGTTGTCTAAAATACATAGTCAAATATATAACTCAGAGTTCAGTATACAATGTGAACTCAAAAATAAAAAAGGTAATTCTAATAAATTGCATATGGTATATATACGTTCGTTAAGGTGTTTTAATAGTGATCTATTTCATCTACATGTTTAATGCTTAATCTGTGTGAGGATAGTCGCAATTTAGACAAAGACTTACGTAACTCTGTAGCATTCAATATTTGGAGGTATGATTGATATGAAGTATAGCTCTACACGATGCATTATGTATACCATGCCAATCCTTGATGAATTTTCGTTTCAGCCGCTGTTTCACTAACGACGTAATAATTCATTACTACATATTTCTTGATAAAAACATGCGTCAAATAAACCTGAATTACAACACAGTTAGCCTTATCGAAGGACATATAACATATTTATATCAATATATTTGAAGTCTGGTTCTTGAAAACATTAGCTAATAAAGGGGGCATCGATTGTACGAACATCAGTCAAACGTATGTGTATGTACGTGTATGTGTGCGTGTATATATATAGAATAATCGCTTAAGTTTAAGTGTGTGTTTTATGCATGCGCTTGGGGCTGCGAATGTAGTAGTATATGTGTGTGCGTGAGCATTATTGTTTTGTATGGATGTTTATCCTAACAAAATAAATGGAACTTAAATGTTAAGATAATAATTTAGAACTGTATGCTGATACATATTATACGTGAAAAAACAAATGAGAAAAAGAAACATTTGCCTACGGTATGTAATTCCACTATAGGTCATTTTTATGGTATTGATTGTATAATATTTAGTTTCATTTTACAGAAGATGCTTGAACACTAATTTGAAATAGTTATGTTGATGTACTTGACAAATTACCTAAAAGTTTTAAATAAGGAAACGATAGGTACAAGGTAAAGTATCAAGCATTTCAATATTCCAATATTTCAACCAGACCTTAAATCGTTGCCTTATGCACTTGAATTTGAACAATGTAATAGAATGCTTTAATTTGTGTCTTGGTCACGACCAAAAAGTTAACACCTATCCGTTAAACATAAACATAACCAGTCAAAAAATGTCACCAAATTGGATTTTACTTCTTCTAGGTCACTCACTACCAAAGATAGCATTGGTTTAATACGTTAAATTGACAATCAGAGTTTTGAAAACAATATAAAATATGTTGTTCATAGGCTAAGAATAAACGGTATGTACAACCACGAAAATGGAAGATGAAATGTAACATCATATTACAAGATTAAGGAAATGTTACAAAATTGGATTGATTTTGTTTCCAGGTAGTAAGCAATTATCATCCCGTGTGCACGTTGTTTCTTGGTCTAGAAAAAGTCATTCGGTGTTTAATACTTTAAATTGGCATATCATACTGAATGTATAAAACCATCAATTTCGATTACATAAAAAACATATGAATAATAGAGAAAGACAATTCAAAACAAAAAATCCTAAAAGAAATGGATAGTTTACAGCTCAAGGTTACGCTAATGCGTAAACGCTTTAGTATAAAATGAATTGGGAACACAAAATCTTTCAAATATCAAATTGTTATTCGAAAAGTGTTAAGAATGTGGTTAAAATCACACAACTCAATGAAAAAAAAACTTGACTTTACATTTTGAAGAAGGGAAAAGGGTCGAAAACATTTCCAGCACTAAATCATCACTCAGAGGTCGAAAATGTCATAACATTCAATATATGTCGTCCCTAAGTTAGGACCAAAAGTTGACAAAGTTGGGAATTTAAACCTTGAAAAAAAATACCCCAACAATCTGTGACAGAACTACACTGGCTTTTGTTGCAGCAATAAGAATGGTGAATACAATCACTAACAGAATAATAATGTCATCAGAAACATTTTGACGACATTGAAGTATTAACTCTTACCATTTTAAAAGGCTATAATCAACTTTAAAAAATAATTAATCAGTTGTATACATATTCTGTAAATTAATGAATTGAGCCCGAGCAACTTCGTTCTTTTTCATCCAAAACACACATGAAAATCAATTATGTTTCACCGCCAACCCTGCTGTAACTTGAAACTATATGGCGTACACACATTATCGAAGAAAGGGATCTTGTACAATACTCTAGATAACGAATAATTAAATCTGTTTCATCGGTGACTCTACTGTAACTTGGATCTAACTGGCATACATTCAGTATTTAAGAAAGAGCTTGAATTACGTGTAATTTGATACTTTTAGCAAATGTTTATACAATATAATCAGTTTGATTCACTCACGATGTTTATATTTGTTTAAATGCTTTTAGGTTCTCATTATTCAAATATTTGTTAAATATTGTATTCGTAATCAATTTAAATACCACAAATAATGACACATCAAGCAATAATGGTATTTGACGAGATGGCATTTTTAGAGATTGAAAATACATTAACACAACCCAAAAATTTACTTTAGATAAAATGATTTTCATCATTGGAGGAAAATAAAATACTAATAAGATAAAGGGTTGAAATAGGGGAAAACGCAATATGCCTCGAGAGATGAAATGAACAAAGTCGTATGGGCAGTTATTATCAAGTTTGATTAGACAATACAGTGGTCATTTATTATTTATTACTGCCATATGGTTTTCTTCATGAAGCATTAAAGTGAAAATAGTTAAGTATTGTTCTTCTGTACTTTGAGCCAACGTTGTAGAATGTCATCAATACAACAAAGAGGTAATTTATTAAAGTGAGTTTTTCGTGACTGTCTGTTCATAAAGTGAAAAATAGTTCTGTTCCGTGTGAGTTAATATAACCATTTTTAGGAATCGTTTTAGTTCATTCTATAATGGTTATGCTTTCTGGCAATTCCAAAAAAGATGATAATTTGTCTCAGTATTTGACAAAATGCGCACAAATGTTAAAACATGAGTAATTATACAATTTTACTTTTTCCTAATATTTTGAGTTGAACGTCATTGTTCGTTAAATAATTGTGTGGTGATAGATGTGTCTTTATAACATAACATACGGCGCAGGAGTGATATAACCCCATGCAATATTTTTCATATATCACTAGTGTAATAACAATGCAAATTAGGTAACCGCATTACAGAAAAATATATTCATACGCGCTGTCAAAAAATGTAAACAAAGATTAAAAACGATGTTTCAAAACCAATCATGTCGGTGTCAAAAAACTCAATTCCAAGAAGAAACAAATGATGAAGAAGGCTAGGCTTAATCCAAACAAACACCTCCCTGATCACAGTGCCAGACAATACCTTGTCTAGAAATTGAATCATTATATGAATGACAACAATGTCCCTGCGAACCAGATTATACAAACATCGGTACACAAGAACATTGCATCTATAAACAACGATAGCCACATAAATCCAAATCAACACAAGAAAATGTCTAGCATCCTGTACTCGAGTGAACAAAACGTGTCTACTTCCTTGCAAAATGCTCATTCTAGGATGTTCAAGCAATGCTCATGTTCACACACTGTCACAGTCACTGATTTCACATGAAATCCCACTTTTTATGGTGAATGTTACAACATTTATGTACCTCGAATTCACGGAAGTAATTTCCTTGTGCACATCCGTTAAAATGACAAAAATCCATGCTGTAATCGACCAGCTACAAAGCGAATTCGCACTATTGAAAACTATATTCAAACTTTAACCGCCAAATGACATGTACACACTCGCGTGATTACTTGTGACGTCACGCAGTTATGACAGTGTTGCTATTATTGATTTGCTTAGTTTAAATGGATTGAAGTATGTATTTTTGTTGTTTTTAAGTGAAACCTTGAAAAAAAGGTTGATAATTGTGATATGATTTATGATTTGTATTGTTAATACAATTTTTTTAAGTCGGGCTACTTTCTTTCCTGCGAATGAAGCATCCTAGTAACACACAAGGTAAAGTCTTCTCATTATAACAAGAGAAGTTTATTGAAGAAACTTTGACCCAGATTTTGACCGTAAATGAGGTATGTTATAAATAGAATCCCAAATTCGTGTTTATTTTATATCGTTTTTATTAAACTCGTCATCTAAAAACGATAAAAAAACTCGGCAGAGCCTCGTTTTTATCGTTTTAAAATGAACTCGTTTAATAAATGCGATACAAAATAAACACTCATTTGAGATCCTCTATTTATTGTATGGGGAATGCTGTTTATTTTGAACAAAACTAGTTATATTGATTTACATAATAGATTCACATAAATATTTAAAATAAAGCAATAATAGCTACAAATCCAAGTATGCCGTTCATTCTTAACAGGACCTCAATGTTTCGTTTACCATGACAACAAGCAGGCAAAACAAATCTTAATATCAAATTCGTTCATGTCTTGGTCAAGATTATCAGTCCACACGTGCGTTATAAGTTAAGTTTCCACATAAAAACAAGTGGAAATATGACACACAATCGGATATTTGTCTTTAATAGGACAAAACGAATGTTTTCGTTTGTATGTTAAGAATACAAATTGTACAACGTGTGTAGTAAGTACATTTGCAACTCATGGTGTGTAAAACCATAAAATTACATGGCATTTACTGAATGGTATGATGTGTTACAAAAAGTCAAAGAATGTCGAGAAAGTGGATGAATTTTGCTCCTACGTCAAAAACAATTATCACGTGTGCTCTACGTTAAATAAGCGTACTAAAGGGAATGTGTAAAACCATCTACAACACCGATGACTAATCAGCATACGTGTATAGTATTAACGAAAGTGCTGCCTTTCTTGTTTGTGATTTTATTTTATTTTTGTGTTCTATGTCTTTGGTGTTCCTCCTGTGTCATTAAACGGGGTTTATGTTTAAAATATTTGGCTACTGAGGTTCTTTCTGTAGTTTTCATAAAAATATTGAAGGACGCAGCTGGCTTACGATTGGTTTCTTACGACCTTGAGCTTTCTAGATTTATATATCAAACATCTTCTAAGATTGAACGTTTATAGAAAGAACTGCACCCTTGATTCGTCTTGTTCTCTACATTCTTGTGTTTATGAAAGCGACCGCAGGCCTTGTTTCTTACATTTTATTTTTGCTTTCGGGAATGGAATACATTCAACCCCACCTACCAATCGATCTTTCTAACGTCTGTCAGAATTACAAAGACCGTAATTGCACTTTTATTCCTCAATAATGATATTAAGAGCGAACCAAGCAGTTTATAATTATACAACAAACACGTTACATCATGACAGTATGCAATTACACAACATTCAGACCTATATAATTAGATTTGGAGTACGAGTACACATAAAGAACACTTTAAAGACCAATACTATATACACATACTAGTATATAATTACAGCTTTGAGCAGGTGTGAGTAAATGCTTAAATCCTATTGGATAAAATAACCTATGTGACATTCATTCATTTCTCCATGAAGCATTCGTGTATGCAAATCAGCTTATTAATATTTATAACCGGACTGCTTTCTTTTTGAAACCTATGACGTCACGTCATAGTAGAAAGTTGTTTACATTAGTTATTTAGGGTTAAAATAAGGCAACAGTTGAACAATAAACCTTTTAAAAATATTGTTCTGGTATTACGTTTTATTATTAGTGACAATAAATTGATTGCGGAGAACTGGAAATAAAAAGTTTGTCTGCAGCACGTAGTCAACATGGCGGGTGATCTGTCCGATTTTGACTTGTTTTAAAACAATTTTGGTAGTTTTGAGTTACTTGAGCCCGAATTGAGTGGGTAAACTGCTGCTGCTGCTGCTGAGAATCCTCCAGAAATTGAAGAACTGATGAACATTTATTTTAGTGATTTGCCTGAAGTTACAAATCAAAATGAAAGTAAAATTGAAAGTTTAGATTTAGCCTTTCTAGGTTTACAGTTTGATGAAAGTAATGACATGCAAACCATTCATGAATATAAAATGTAAACAACAGGGCAGTAGGTTTAATGGTACTATTGTCTTAGGCAAGGAAAAATGAAATATACATTTCAGAGTTTAAACAAGTCACCTTTACGTAAATAATCCGTTTCGAAATGGTAAATAATGAAGATTCGGCAGCCATTACTGTCCTCATTGTTACTAAATTTAGCCCCACGTGTCTCCAAGTCGACGTACTCATACGCGTGAGAAAGCTACATGCTAATTGGAATTATCGAGTGATGAATTGCGGTTCTTGGATATAAGCAAAATAAAAATGATTTATTTTTTCCATAAAAATGATTTCTTTTTTATAGTTGTAATTATAAGTATTGAATATTATTTTTCTGCGTTTCATTGATGTATGTGTCTGAAAAATTACACTTAATTTATACATAAACACCTTTGGTGTTTATGCAAATTAGGTGTAAATTTCCGACACTTAATACATCAATGAAACGCAGAAAAATAATGTTCAATTCTTAATTGAAGACATTATTCACATTGCATGCGTTTCCTAGAAACGAAAACGAAATATCTAGATAAATTTGCTTTATGAATATTTAATTTTTTTACAGATTTACAGAAAGCAATTATATAAAAAAACTTGTTATTGTTAAAAATGTTTTTTGCAATGCACGGCATATAAACAAATACTTTCGATGGAAACAAGCATTTCCGTTCAACGCGGAAAATGTGGAAAAATCACAAAAAAATACATTTGGTGTTAATGCAAATTAGGTGTAATTTTTCACACACTTCATACATCAATGAAACGCAGACAAATAATAATCAATTCTTAATTGAAGACATTATTCACATTGCATGCGTTTCCTAGAAACCTAAACGGAGTATCTAGATAAATTTGCGTCATGAACATAATATTTTTTTTAAATATTTTATATTAAACAAAGCTTTTATTCGATAGGGCAGGCTATGATCAATGTCTATCAGAAAGAATATTTTTCATTTATTATTTATAGCTGCAATTATGTTTTCTCTATTAAGTCTTAGATTGGATGAAATTTAGTATCATTTTTAGGTATTTTGATCCAATTGTGTAAAATTTAATCAAGGTTACGTATTGAATATGTTTATCGTTGGTTGTATTTTTGGTTGTATTTTCAGGAAGTCCCGATGGGTTAGGGTTAGAGTAACTGCCATTAAGACGTTTAATGATTCATCATTGACGTTAACTATATACAATCATATGTAATTGTAATCTAGATATAACTACACAAAAAACATAATTTTATCAAGTATTCAAGATTTCTTTAATTCGAACAGACATGTTCATGCTAAACACGTTTAAGAATTTATTCTGGACGTAAAATCAAATTGTAACCAATTTTGTGCTTGACTAGGACTAGGGATAGGATAAGGGTAAATGTGTATGCATAAACATATCAAAACTATCAAATATTAGGACATTTAACGATTTTATATACAAAATTAAATTCCACGTATTGCAAGCTCTTTCTTTGATATTTAATGGATACCACTTAGTTTCATGTTACAGACGAATCACCAATGAAACATATTTAATTGATCGTTATCAAGAGTACTTTGCAAGATCACTTTCTTTGATATTGAATGTATTCTATATAGTTTCATGTTACAGAAAGGGTTGCGGTGAACCATATCTAATTTCTTGTTATCAAGTGTGTTTTGGATAAGTAAGAACAGTTACTCAGGCTCAATTCATTCATTTAGAAAGATTTGTTAGGCTGATTGATAAGATTTTACAGTTGATTATTACTTTAACAACTGGTTAGACTTCCTACTTCCATGTCTTTTAAATAATAATGTTGACATTTTTATGCTGTTGGTGATTGGTTTAACCTTTGCATTGCTCCAATAAAAGCCGATTTTTTTAAAGCTATGCTTTTTATTTTCTTTGAGTTTTTTGACTTTACTCACATACTAAACACTTTCAAAAAAACAATATGATAGTTGACATAGTATGTGTTACCAATTCAATTTATACCCAAGCGTTCACGCATTACTCTCACCTAGAGCTGTAAAATATCCATTTTTTTTAAGATATGTATTTTTCAGATATTTTTAACCATAATATATTCTAGTGTTGTTAGGTTACCAGCCTGGAGCAGACTACCAGGTATTGGCACTAATCCTATACGAAGAAATGGTTAGCAATGATACAGTTCGAAACGAACCTGTCAATTTAAAAATTGATAAAAAATAACTAAAAATTAATACAACACAATTAACGGGTGACCAAATTCAATCTTTGACAAACAATACAACCAAAAAAATCCAATAACTTATATATTAAACTTGGACTGAAACTTTCCACTTACTTTAACGGACACTGAAATGAATAACATATACAAATCCAAAAGAAATGTAACTGTGGTGGACTGAAACTTGAGTGCTTCAAATTGCTGCAAAGATTGCTCAAAAAGTATTAGCTCCACTAGCTACGGGTATATTTCGGGTTTAGCAAGTACTAGAATTGGTAACATATTTAGTTCAGGTATGGTAGACAATGTTACTATTGATCAAAACAAAAAAAAATACATACATGGTGACAAATGATACTCCAAATCTTACACAGGGCGACTTTGCTCTCTTACTAAATCGAACGGTAACATTCCACTTAGATTAACGTTATCTCAACAGCACAATGAAGGGCTTTTCTACAACTTGTGTGGGCATAAGCGGCACCTACACCAGCACCAATATATTCGGTAAAGGATTCAAGTGGATCGTAGTCGACGATTGCAAGTGCATAGTGGTCGAAACACCAACATTATCAAAACAAAACGATTTGTTTTCATTGGCTCTGCTGTCGTACGTTTATAATTACAGTGTATTCCATAAAATCGTACGCGAAGATCATTAGATTTTATTTTTCTTTCCTTATCATTACTGGATTGATGAAATGTATTTTAATAGATGGAAAGATACTATCAATATATATATAATCAGCTATAAAAATATAATATGATACTTCATATACAAGTCCTCCATTTGCCCTGAATATAATCATTGGCATTTTTTCAGACTCATTTTTTATTTCTACCTCTGTGATAATATTAACTCAGCAACTAGATGAACCTAGAGTATCTGTAACTGAGAGTTACAACCATTCAAAGATTACATGACTCCAATATCTGATCCTGAAATAGACTGGCTAAAACCTGGCGGAGACACAACAGCGGACACTACAGTCCCTATCTTTTATTATTTTATCATATCTTGCAGCACGAGGAATGAATCTCAAGATTTATTTGACATTATCAAAGCTTTTAGAAATAAAAACAATAAACTTTAGGTGGTAAGGCAGCGTAATATTAACAGCATATGATACAAATTCCATGAAACTCGTATAATTGTTGTTGATAAACTAACATATTTGCTTGTAATTTTTGAAACCAATCTGGATGACAGCTGCAGCAAAAACCATTTCTTCGCAGTCGAATATAAGCTAGAAAGACGGGATCTCAGCTGCCATTGCGGAATATTGATGACCATCACACGAGCTGATTTCTGTCTCAAAGCCGCAGGGACATAATGTTACTTACTTGAGTATCGATGCAATGGAATGTTACTAAAGAGTCGTATTCTATAGTGTTTTTTTTGTTTTATCGCAAACGGTCGAAAGCTATCTCTCTAGGTGTTCAATCAAATTGTTGATAACTTTTGAACATATAATTTGTATAGGAGGTCATCAATACAACAAAAAGGTAACTTATTAAAATGAGTTTTTCGTGACTGTCTGTTCAGAAAGTGAAAAACAGTTCTTGTCCGTGTGAGTAAATATAACAATTTTTAGTATTTGTTTTAGTTCATTCCATAATAGTTGTACTCTTTTTATTGCTCCAAAAACGGCCACTGTTGTTCTGACAGCGATTTTTTTTCAAATTATGCTTTTTCTTTTTCATTTAATTTTGTGATTAAATCATATACTTAACACTTTCCAAATAACAGTTTGATAGTTGACATAGTTTGTGTTTCCAATTTACTTTATACTCAAGCGTTCACGCATTACCGTCACCTGGAGCTGTAAAATATCCATTTTTGAGGATATTTATTTTTCAGATATTTCTTACTCTTATATATTCTAGTGATGTTAAATTATCAAGCTGAAGCATACTACAAGGTAATGGCACTATTCCTATACGAAGAAAAGGTAAGCAAGGATACAGTTTGAAAAGAACCTGTCATTTAAAAACAAATGATAAAATTATAACTTAAAACTAATTCAACACATTGAACGGGTGACCAAAAGCAATCATTGACAAAAGAATATAACACAAAAACTCCAATAAAACATGACCGGAAACTTCCCACTTACGTTAACGGACACCAAAATGAATAACATAGTTATACAAATCCAAAAGAAATGTTACTGTGGTAGACTTGAAACATGTGTGCTTCAAATGGCAGCAAACTTTGCTCCAAATATGTTAACTCAACTAGCTACGGATATATTTAGTGGTTTAGAAAGTACTGGAATTGGTAAATTATTTAGTTCAGGTATGGTAGACAATGTTACTTTTCATCAAAACAAAACAATAATAAAAATACATTTTGACAAATTCTGCTACATATCTCACAAAAGGACTACGTAGCTCTCTTACTAAATCAAACAGTAGCATTCCACTTAGATTAACATTGTCTTAACAGCAAAATGAAGGGCTTTTCTACAACTTGTGTGGGCATTAGCGGCACCTATACCAGCACCAATATATTCGGTAAAGGATTCAGATGGATCGTGGTCAACGATTGCAAATGCATAGTGGTCGAATTTTAAAAGTAGATTCGCACATAGGACGATTGAATAAGTTCCCGGATAACCTTTTTATATAAAACTACTCCAATCTCTAACTTTGACAATATTTTATGGGTAACAAAGTTAGAAAGTTAGTTTTAAGGGTGTATACAGTTAAGATAAATTTATGAAAAATAATATTGATTTTAAGGAGAATATTTTATCTGAAAATGAATGTCTTATCTTATATGACAAAACTGGAAATTCACACCGTGGTGATGCATAATTTCTCACTTGATTTTGATACATTTGGGTTACCTACATCTAAGTACATGCCTTCCCTCAAATAAAGCCTATTAAATGTCACGGAATGCCATAAGTACTTTGTGGCTACTTTTGATCATTTGTTAAGAAGCTACTGGGGGGGTGTTCTTACTATAACATAATCTACAAAGAACTAAAATCAATTTACCAATCTTAAGAATGACGTCATTACCGTAACATGTACAAGTATTTCAGACATTCAGTTTACTATCAATGGACAATAATGTAAATAATTAAAAAAAGTGTTGTATTAAATGAAATAGTTGATTCTAATATGATTGATTGAAATAAATAAAGATTTAATACACATAATGTTTACTCAAAAGTATACAACAATTTGTTTACACAACTCTCTTAGATGAAACCACAGAAAAGAAGTGAACAACATTTAAATATAATTAAAGGTGGATCCGGAACAAAACAAATATAATCATCCTGATGAATAAATTGACTTTCTAAAATTAATCATCGGATCAAATTATGTCTGAAATAAAAGACCACATATTTAAACAAGGTAATTGAATTATAGATGAATTACTAAAGTTTTGGTCAAATACCGGGGTATTAACAGCAAAAACGATACAATAATATTGTGATAATATATAATTACAGTAAATTGCATCAAAGAGATAAAAAGTTATCCAATCATTAATCCTAAGTGTGTATTTACTAAAAAGAACAGGTTGATATAAAAGTCGGCATATGCTTTTTGTGGAATAACTTAAACTAAGTTTGCTTAGAATTAATAATAAAGGAAGTCATAAAGGTAATAATAAAGATTTAAAATAGACATTCATTGGGCAATGTTGCCATTTCTTCCACAAACACACACTCCGGAGTACTGAATATCAGGTAACCCATTTGATAGTATGCACCCAGTTAATGACTTAGACGCCATATGTGAACTACACGACCATTGTTATGACAATGACCCAAATTTTAAATCATTTTGTGGTAAAACAATATAATATGAATTTAAACTAAGTAAGAAAAATCATTTGGAGAAAATATTGCAAAGCATTTAGTTGTCAAACCTGTAAATGGTGCAATATATGAGGTCTGGTGAAAAAAGAACTTCAAGAAACGGAAATAGAAAAATAACAAAGAATATATATTACAAAGGCTACAATTATACTTTTATAATTTATCCAAAAAGGCACATCACCGTTTGCTAGGCATTCTTCAACACTGAAACGTCTGTGAATTATGGTTGGTCCCAAGGTATTGCAGACGTTGAGATTGCAATGTTAAAAAACAGTGAAGTGTTTAGTTACGCAAGCATAAGTCTTAAGCTTACATTCTTAAGATTTGTACACTCGCTATTGTAGTTAAGCGCTTAACAATAACAAAGATCCCATACGAAAACAATTCCAATCTACATGTCCCCATACTATACAATGTTTTGTATAGATTTTTAGAGACTATCTATAATAATAAAAAAAACAACAACAAAATATTGCAAACATATTTTAAATGAATCTGTCAAAATAAAATACATTTATCTTAAGGAAATTTCGTCACATATTTTTCAGGTATTTAAAGCAATAGAAACATGATACACATTGTCGCGATGTTAAGTTGAAACCATGTTGCCTTTTATACATTAAATGTATTCAATCTTAGTTTATTTGACGTTTTTTCAACGTTCGATGCCGCGAAGTTCGATTCGGATCATGAAATGTTGTTTGTTGCACAAGGTCTACTTTAATATGACCAATAATACATTTCATATCAAGGAAAGTGCTGCTTTGCGTAAGAAATAAGTGGATGCCTAGTAAGTTGATGGTATGTATTGTTTCTTCTAGAGAAGTCGAGACATTGTCAGTTGGTTGTTTCCAGGGAGGTAATGGAATTCGACTGATATGGAAGTCAACGGTTGTCAAGGAAGTTATTGCTTGCTGTGGATAAAGTTTGTTAACAAAGTGATGTCAGAAATACAGGTGCCTTTTTAAAATATGCATTTATAAATATATGTTACTTAGGTCAGTTTCGCGGTCAAAATTGATCTAAACTAAAATCTCGATTCACTACGAAACTGTTCTGTATTACATTTTATTTTTACAGAATGAGTTATTTTGCATTTCCAATATTTAAGATACTTCCTAATTTCATACACAAAATAGTTATGAATATGAGTCACTTCAAAAAAAGGCAACAGATAACTACGTAAAAAAATAAATACTTCTGAATAAGAATGAATTTACTTCACATGTGATTAATTTTCGTCCTGGTGCAGATACTTTAAAAATCAAATAGTGTGATATTGTTTTACTTTTTGTGATTTTTTCCACGTTTTACGCGTTGCAATAAAATGCTTCTTTTCATCAAAATTCTCGTAAGGTATCAAATTTCAGGTTATTCAAGCTCTTTCTTCGATATAGAAAGTACGCCATATAGTTCAAGCTACAGAAGGGTCACCGATAAAAAATAATTAAATGATCGTTATCATTAGAAAGAACTCTTTCTTTGATACTGAATGTACGCCATATAGTTTAAAGTTACATAAGGGTGACCGATGAAATATATGAGGGTAATATGGATTAATGATACCTGTTGCTCGGGCTCAATTCATTTATTTGCAGAAGAAGTTTGTGACTGTTAAAGCGTACTTAAAATTGATAATTACGTTTAAATAGTGCTTCACTTTATACTTCAATATCTGCAATATTATTCTCGTGACATATCTATACTGTTTGTGATTGCTTTCACTTGTTCACTGCTGTAATAAAAACCTTTTTTTTATTTTGTCACCAAGTGTTCTTGTTTGTCAAGCAATACGTGCTAATTCATCTCGTTGTTTATTAACTTTGATCCGAACAATATGCTATTTTCTGACATTATTTGATGTGAGACATTTTAAAAGATGGCTTACAAATATTTTTTGACCTTTTTTGACAAATTGTTCAACATTTTCAATAAAAGTAGTTTCTTTAAAGAGTTTTATGGTTTTACACCCATGCGTCTTCATTCAATTTAATCAGTTGTGTCTCCGATTACATTTCTTCACACGTTTTAACTTAATATTTGTTAGTTATCAGATCATTTGTGCCGAATAAATTCATTTACGCTTGAACATCACATAGACCAGTAAACTATCCTATGTCTTTTAGCATTTGTTAAGTTTCAACGCATTTCTCACTGTATTGTATTCTTATGTTGTTTAATCTACAATTTCATGATGTTTTTTTTCACATTCTCTATTCTATGCCTAATACACTCTATACACTCGGGGTAACTTAAACCATTCATTTTTGTGACTTTCTTGTAATTTTTTTTATAAATTTCGTACTGCATTATTTTGCGATTTTACACACTATGTGTGGCAAATAAAGTGTCTGCATAGCTTATATCATTGATCACTAATCTATAATCGAAATATAGCACCTTTTTAAAATTTGATTACAAATTTAAGTTATTGAACCAGTGCTAGCATTTGAAGTGACCTAGAGGAGGCAAATATCTGATTTTGTGACATGTGTCGACATTTGTCGACTTCGACACTGTGTTTATTGTGGAGTTTTGTGCTGTTGTTCCATGTTTCCTGTTCGTGTTTGTTTTTGTTTTTGTGAATATATCTTTGGCGTTTACCCTGTGCCATTAAATGGGGTTTATGTTTAAATATTTTGCTACCGAGCTTGTTTTTGTAGTTTTTCATATAAATCTTATTATAATGTTTATCAATTTGTTTGATCTTCGACTGAGACCTTCGTAGATTTATACTCGTATTGTAAAGGTTAATGAGCTATGTATCCGATTTTTATATGAAACACTACATAAAAAAGCTCAGCAACTTAACTAAAATTTAACTTAAAACACACGTTTTAACTTCTGGTCTTGTTCTAGACATGAAATAAATACTTTTTGAATATTTTACGATTCAAATGGCTTACACAGGGAGGCCATTGAAAGCCTGATTACAAAAAAATGTTTATAAATCAAAAAGAATAATAATCACTTGTCCTTTTTTATCAACATTTTTATAAGGCCGGACATAGTTTGGGAACAATAACCATTTATCCAATAGAATATTTATTATTTACAGATAAAGAAAGTAACTCCTATAAATGAAAAGCAAGATGCATCGCTGAACTTGACTTGATTAACCGTTTGCAAACTCCATATCCGCTTGGACTCAATGATTACATATTAAATGTAGGTAATATATCAAAATGTATTAATATTGATATATTTTGCATTATTTAAAGATAGAAAGCGTAAGACAAGATCACATGGTAAAAGAATTAATGCCGCAGCTAGTTGGGCAGAATACTCAATGAATTGCTTGTATTGATTTAATAGAAAGTCAACCTGCCTTTTGTTC
The DNA here is from genome assembly GCF_026914265.1 of Mya arenaria. Lineage (NCBI taxonomy): Eukaryota > Metazoa > Mollusca > Bivalvia > Myida > Myidae > Mya > Mya arenaria. The sequence continues at coordinate 81,261,720 of NC_069125.1, forward strand.
TTTGCTAAATCATCAACGAGGAAACTACTCATGACCGCTGTGCTGTTGGAAGCTATCTTGTGAAGGCGGAGATTGCCATTTTTCATAACATCATCTCTAGTTCTGAACCAAAAGATCTATGGCATCAGCCTGAGTAGGTAATGACATCAGTCAGTCATCTACATAATATTGTCAGAGACAAAACTCTCAACATCATGAGACCTACTGATGGTGATGGCTTATTGCCAAACACATGGACCGATATCCTGTATGCAATTATCTTATTTACAAGACTGTTAACCGTATACGAAAAGAACCTTTAATATTCTCCGTTATCAACCATGAAGCGGTAAAACATCCTCTCGATGTGTCGTGTGACTGCTTAAGCTTCTTTACTGAAACGCCAAACCCTTTGGTCAAGAACATGATGTACCTCCAACCAATCTCTACCTGTCAACAAAGATATATCAGCATAACGTCTAGCTCGGGAATTCTGGATGCAATCTCTTGCGAAAAGTGAGCTGCTTTTGTAGGGGTCGGTATCTCATTAATATTGTTTGGAATGTCCTTACATTATATGACGGTTGGTAACCGGTAAGAAAACTTGCCATAAATGAACTCCACAACGAGATCGTCTGCTCTTTGGCCTCTACGAGTTAATTAGCACGAACAATATTTCAAAGTGAACTCGAAACTGTGGCCTTTAACCCAAACCAAAGACAAAAGTTCTGGTCTAATTAAATTAAAAGATTGATAGTCAAACATACATGAATTATATAATTATTGTAGACATAAAAGAATAATTACACCATTGAGTAAAATCTGTAACAAAATGTTTGTAATAAATTGATATCAAATATATCAATAATATTATTGTTTATTCGTTTGATGATTCTAAATTAGCATTGATAATAGTAACATGGTCGGCAATTGGAATTGAATATGTCAATAAATAGTATGTCCTTAAAAATAAAACAACAGATAATTAACATTGCATGTGTAGAAATAACTAGAAGTGTCAGTTCTGTTTAAACTCATACAACTTACAACATACACATAAAAGGTATGTATTCGGAAAACAGCTCTCGTATGTTTTACTGAACAGGATATTACAAAAAGACGAGTCTTGCCTATTGAAATAACACAGTTCATAATTATAGTAAATTAATTTTCAAATATTTCATTCGCATTGTGTATACATTTTGAGCATAAACATTACTTATTTGCATGGGAAATGAAGACAATTGATATTCGCACAAAACAATAAATATACAGAATAGAGGAGAAAGCTTATACTTATCGCTTCTGTTATTCCGTTAAGCTGATTTTAATGCTGTTTTGTTTTATCGAATATTAACAAAATGAAATATGAAGAATAAAGATGGGGATATAAGGCCAAAAACTGGTAAGGAAGCGGAAGAGAATATTTGGAAAAAAATACGGAGAATGAGAAAGGGAAAACGATTTGAGTGGAGGATGTGGACAGGTCAGGTCAATGGTGGTTGAAGGTTTGTTCTAATTGATGTAGAATACCAGAACCGTTTTGGTTGTCGAATATAGTGTTGTATCTGTTTGAAAATCATTTAGTTTGTCTGAAAAATGGATGAACATTTTGAATGGAACAAAATATACTGTAATATATATACATCTACATTTGTTTAAGGGTTTTGATAGTGATCTATTCCATCTACCTGTTTAATGCTTAATCTGTGTGAGGATAGTCCCAATTTAGACATAGACTTACGTAAATTTGTAGCATTCAATTTTGGAGGTATGATTGATATGAAATATAAGCTCTACTCGATGCAGTAACTATACCATGCCAATCTTTGATGAATTTCTTTCAACCGCTGTTTCACTTACGACATAAATAATTCATTACTACATATTTCTTGATTAAAACATGCGTCAAATAAACCTGAACTACAACACAATTAGCCTTACCGAATGACATATATCATATTTATATTAATATATTTGAAGTATGCTTCTCGAAAACATAAGCTAACAAGCAAATTCGTTGAATTGATATCCCTCGCCTGATTAGGCAAAGTTCTTGGATTTGAAATGAAAAGTAGGTGGAATATTCCGTTATTAACATGTAATATGGCTGCAGAGAAATGGACCGTTATGAATGTTGGATATAAGTTTGAGTTTGTTTGGAATTACTAGTTTAGTATTTGAAAACAAAGTTTTGTATACAGAGTAACATTTGTAATAGTTTCTATGAATTTGAATGATTTCAAAGTGAAAGTTCAGATATGTCTGAATTGATAACAGTAAATAGTGGAAAACGATATTTTAAGGTACCTGTTGATCGTGTTCACTGTGTGTTATTTTCAAGCTCGTAGGAGCTTCATGTTGGTGATTATTGATTATAACCTATCATAATCGATTATAATTGAAGTTGATGGAAGTAAATCATCATAAAATACATATATTTATTATCATGTGTTCAGTCATACTTATTTTTTATCACATGTAACCCAGTTTCAAACATGTCAAAGAGTTCATCAAGGAAAACATTCTGATCACGTTTCATAATTATTAGACCATTAATATTGCCTTAAATGTGTTTCAAATATTTTTTTAAGATTTGACCTAATTTTTGGCCCTATGTGCCCCACTTTTACAAGCGTTCAATATTTAATCAAGGGGTACATAATGACCAATATTGATCCAAAAAGCTACAGAAACATGCTCATTAGCAAAATTTTTAAACATAAACCCGGTTTAGTGGCAATGGACAAACGCCAAAGACATAGAACCCAAAATCACAAACAAGAAACATAGAACAGCACAAAACTCTACAAACAGCACAGTGCATAAATACTATATATATATATATAAAATAATTGGTATGTTTATCAAGAATTGTTAGGTACCGCCTTGGAACGGTCAGTCAAATGTAAATTTACCGTGGGTTTGAACCAGTTTATGTGCACAAACCTCACTCTTATCCCAACAATCCATAATAAAGATAAAACGCAAAAGGTAAATCTTATCAAAGTATGCATTAACTTGAGGAAACTTGTCAATAAAACAAATATAATAAAAAAACGAAATGGTTCACCCCAAGTACTTCTATGATTAGAGATCCCAACTCTATCTGCAGACGGAGGGAAACAATTCAGAGTACAAGTCTAGTACAACCAGTAACTATACGTGAACATTCGTTTTGTTTTTATCCAGTTCGTCTTTTTCGTATTGTGTACAATTATCCCAGATAGCATCTGCATACTCCAAGATTGGCCTAATAAAGGAAATAAATATTACCTCCAGAGACCGCCTATGAAGTAGATAACAAAGATGTTTCATTATATTAACTCCGGACCAGGCTTTATCTTTGATGTAGTTAATCTGAGCATGCCAACTGCAATCATCAGAGAAAAAATTGCCAAGATGTTTGTAATATTAAACAGAAGGAATAGCTAGCTGTGTCGAACATATTCAATGGTGGGTGAATGGGTTTATTTCTTTTTCGAGATATGACCACTGATTCTGAGTTTGATGGATTGAACTTAACAAGCCATTTGTCGGCCCAGAGAGAGAGAGAGAGAGAGAGAGAGAGAGAGAGAGAGATAACCTTTTTATCTAAAACTATTCCAATCTCTAACTTTGACAATATTTTATTGGTAATGCAGTTAGGAATTAAGAATTTTAAGGGTGTTTACAGTTAAGATAGATTGATAAAAAATAATATTGATTTTAAGGAGAATATTTAAGATAAAAATAAATTTCTTATCTTATATAACAATACTGGAAATTCACACCATGGTTCTGCATAATTACTTAATTTATTTTTATACATTTGGGTTACCTCCATCTAACAAAGTACATGCTTCCCCTCCAATACAGCCTATTAAATGTCAAGGAAGGACGTGAGTACTTTGTGGCTACTTTTGTTCATTTTTAAAGAAGCCACAGGGAGGTTATTCTTACTATGACCTACTCTACAAAGAATTAAAATCAATTAACCCATCCAAAGAATGACGTCATTAGCGTAGCATTCACAAATATTTCAGATATTCAATTTACTATCAATGGACAATAATGTAATCAAGTGTTAATAATTGTTAAAAAATGTCAATTAACACTAAGGATATTAAAATTATGACACTAAAGCTTAAGTTATCTTGACAATAGAGATATCGTTAGTATTTCATTATGTTTTCTTGTTTCAATACATGCAATAATGTCATTACTGATTAGGAAATAATTACTTATTACAAAGATCAGCAGCAAAAACATAAAAAACATGGTAATTAAGAAGATAACATTTAATTAAAAGAAGGCGCTTGTCGTGAAAGGTAGGAAAAGTTATTTCAACCTGATACATAGAAATTAGAGTTACCAGGAAAATTAAAAGATTGGGGTGAAATCATTTAATTATGTAGAAGAAAGGGAAAAAATATCTCAACATACAGTAAACAATTGTTTTCAGTTTAATCGATCCAAATGGGGAAAATGGAATTTAATCAATTGACACTCCTCAACAAGTTAGTCGAAATAAATATATTGCTAAAAATAATGACAACGTTGTATTTAAAGAAAGACTTGATTCTAATTTGATCGATTTAAATAAATAAATATTTAATACAAAGAATTTTACACAAAAAAATACAACGATTGCTTAATGGCATATACACAATTCTCTAAGATTGAACCACAGAAAAGAAGTAAAAAGCATTCTAATATAATTAAAGTTGAATGTGGAACAAAAACATTCAATTATCCTTATGAATAAATTGACTAATCATAGGATTAAAAACTGTCTGAAATAAAGACCACATATAATTAACAAGGGAAATCGAATTAAAGATAAATTACTAATGTTGTGGGCAATTACCGGTGGATGAACAGCAAAAATGTTTCAAAAATATTGTGATAATCTATAATAAAGGAAATTGCATCAAAGAGAAACAAAGGTTATCCAATCATTGAATCCTAAGTATTTATTTACAAAAACAAAACAGATTGATGTAATAACCTACATATGCTTTTTGAAGATAACTTAAACTAAGTTTGATTAGAATGAATAATAAATGCAGTCATAAAGGTAATAATAAATTAAATTAAATTTAAATTATTTTTACCCATTTAAATGACAATGGTACTCATTTCAAGTGGATGCATTATGTTAAACATAATTTCAACGAAAGTGGAATTAATAATGTATGGAATAATCAATATTTTAATGGAACAAAACAACTGCTATAAACAAGAATCAATCAAAAACTTTCTGATCAATATATACGACGTTGGACATCTGATGTTAATTCCTTCTCCAAATGTTTGAATTATAGAATGTTTAAGGATACATTTGGTTATATATGCTATTTTGACAATGTTCCTGATTTCTATTTGCAATATTTAATAAGATTTCGAATGTGTTATCATCACCTCCCTATTGAAAAGGGGCGATGGTTTAATATTGAACGTAATAATAGGAAATGTCATCTTTGTCAATCAAACGATGTCGGTGACGAATTTATTATCTTTTTAAATGTACTCACTTTGTTGATGCAAGAAAACGACTGCTACCGTATATTAAAGGTGAAAACTGTAACACAATTATGTATCGAAAATTTATGAATGGAACAGATGAAGTTAAATTAATAAATTTAGCGAAGTTTTTTAAGATAATACTGGATTATTTTATAAATACACCAGGCTAATTAGCACTTACCTCAATTTTACTATAAATTGTTAAAAATTTGTATAAATATATGTATTATATTTGTCTAAGTTTACTCCAGAAGATAGAAAATCTTTTTCTTAGTATTTACACAGCTTGACCGACTTAATTTTTGTATGTTTGTTTGTTGTAAACCTCGTATCACATGTATTATATGTGTAGAGTGTACAATAAACTTTGAAACTTTTGAATTAGATGCCATATGTGAACAACACGACCATTGATATGACAATGACCATAATTATAAATCACTTTACGAAAAACTATGTAAAATTAATTAAAACTAAGTGTGAATAATCATTTTGAGAAAACATTGCAAAGCATTTAGATGTCAATCAAACCTGTAACTAATGCGATATATGAGACGTTTATATTATGTTTATATTATCATTGAAGAGTTAGAATTTTCTAGAACTTACGTTCCTAGCCAACTTGATGAACAAAACGTTATTAAAATCATATTGATTATAGTGTTAAATTTGCATCTACTTAAAGAGACAGAGTTGAAGTGGGTCTGGTCTGGGGATGTGCATCTTGTCAAGTGAGCTTGGTCATTAGTCTGGGTAAAGTGTGCAAAAGAAGAAAAATGATATGCGTCTTCAATTTTCCCGCACTTGCAAAATGGATTACCTACACCATTTTTAGAGAACAAGTGCTACTTAATCGAGCTGAATGCATGCGTAGCCTTACATGGTGCAAACTCGACTTTCGATATTTTTCGTAAGATCGGCATGGGATGTAGCGGATACTTCTCGAGTTACGAAGATGATAGGTGGTTGTATCTCCAACAAGGAAGGGTATAGGATGAGCTTGTGTTCGCGTCTTCTGTCCCTTAGTGGCTCTAGGGCAATTTCGATGTATAGATTGTTTAAAGGTACACTTTGTGTTGCACCGGAAAAAATATACAGCTTCGTGTTGAATATTCTCAAATACTTCTTGAAATTTGATACTGAAAGCAAATGATTATAACATGTGATGTGTGTTTCTCTCACTATGTTTAATTCCATTGCAGATATAAAAGGCACTTTTGCAATCATACTGTTTCTTTGTCAAGAACCAAAGTCATCACGTGATTAATAAATTTTATTGGCATATCATGATGTGTAAAATCATCAATTTCGATTGCATAAAAAATATGAATATTAGAGAAAGACATTTCTAAACAAAATATTTTCCTTAAAGAAATGGAAAGTTTCCAGCTCAAGGTTTCTGTAATGCGTAAATGCTTGTGTATAAAATGAATAGGGAACACATAATCTCTCAACTAACAAATTGTTATTCGAAAAGTGTTAAGTATGTGAGTAGAATCACACATCTCAATGAAAATAAATAGTTGACTTTACATTTTGAAAAAGGGAATAGGGTCGAAAACATTTCGAGCACTAAATCATCACTCAGAGGTCGAAAAATGTCACAACATTCAATATATGTCGAACCTATATGTGGACCAACTGATAACATTAGTGGGGAAATTATAGCTTGGAAAAATACCACAACAATCTGTGACAGAACAACAATGGCTTTTATTGTAGCTATAAAATGGTGAATACAATCACTAACAGAATTAGTATGGCAACGGAAACATTTTGACGACATTGAAGTATAAAATCTTACCATTTTTAAAGGCTATAATCAATTTTAAAACTTATTTAATCAGTTGTACACATATTCTGTAAATCAATAAATTGAGCCTGAGCAACTTCGTTCTTTCTCATCCGAAACACACTCGATAACCAGAAATTAATTATGTTTCACCGCGAACCCTGCTGTACCTTAAAACTTTATAGCGTACACTCATTATCGAAGAAAGGGATCTTGTAATGTACTCTTGATAACGATTTAATCTGTTTCATCGGTGACCCCTCTGTAACTTGAAAAGTATTTGCATAAGGTGCTCTGAATTATTTCCCTCCGTCTGCAGATAGAGTTGGGATCTCTAATAATAGAAGTACTTGAGGTTTACCTTTTCGTTTTTTTATTATTATTTGTTTTAATGAATAGTTTCCTCAAGTTAATGCATACTTTGATAAGATTTACCTTTTGCGTTTTATCTTTATTAAGAGTTGTTGGGATAAGAGTGAGGTTTGTGCACATAAACTGGTTTAAACCCACAGTAAATTTGTAGTTTACTGACCGTTCCAAGGCGGTACCCTACGATTCTCGATAAACATACCAATAATTATATATATATATATATATATATATATATATATATATATATAGTATTTATGCACTGTGCTGTTTTGTGCTGTTCTATGTTTCTTGTTTGTGATTTTGTGTTCTATGTCTTTGGCGTTTGCCCATTGCCACTAAACCGGGTTTATGTTTAAACGTTTAACTTCTGAGCATGTTTTTGTAGCGTTTTGCATAAATATTGAATCTAAATGTCATACATTCTATATAAAGAAGAGCTTGAATTACGTGTAATTTGATACTTTTAGCAAATGTTTATACAATATAATCAGGTTGATTCTCGCACGATGTTTATATTTGTTTAAATGCTTTTGAAACATGTATGACGATGAAAGCATAAATGTTCATAAGTTGCGGGCTTTTAAGGTTCTCATCATTCAAATATTTGTAAAATATTGTAATCGTAATCAATTTAAATACGACAAATAATGACACATCAAGCAATAATGGCACTTGACGAGATGGCATTTGTAGTAATTGATGCAAATACATTTACACAACCGAAGAATTTATTTTAAATAAATGATTTTATAAATGGAGGATAAATAAATACTATAAAAATAGAGAGTTGAAATAGGGGAAAACGCAATATGCCTCGGACGATGAAATGAACGAAGCTTAAAGTCGTACGGCCATGTATAATCAAGTTTGATTAGAAATTAAAGCGTTCATTTATTATTTATTACTGCCATATGAGTTTATTCACGAAGCATTAAAGTGAAAGTAGTTAAGTATTGTTCTTCTGTACTTTGAGCCAACGTTGTAGAATGTCATCAATACAACAAGAAGGTAATTAATTAAACTGAGTTTTCGTGACTCTCTGTTCAGAAACTGAAAAATAGTTATGTTCTGTGTGAGTTAATGTAACCATTTTTAGGAATTGTTTTAGTTAATTCCATGATGGCTGCACTTTCTGGCATTCCTTAAAAATATTATAATTGGTCTCAGTAATTTGAGAAAATGAGCACAAACAGTTAAACATGAGTTAGTAAACAATTTTACTTTTTCCCACTATTTTGATTTATATGAGTTGAAAGTCAATGTACATTTTATAATTGTGTGGTGATATATGTGTCTTTAGTGTATAGGGAATGCTTTATATTTTGAACAAAACTAATTATATTGATATACATGTTGAATTGACATAAATGTTTTCGATAAAGCAACAAAAGCTTCAGTTCCAAGAAGGCCATTCAATGTTAACCGGACCTAAATTGTTCGTATACCATGAAAACAAACAGTCAAAACAAATTTAAATGTCAAATTTGTTCGTGTCTTGGTCAAGATTCAAGATTATAAGTCAACACGTGCGTTAAAAGTTTATTTTCCAAACCTACGCAAGGCGATGGCTTATAAACAAAGATTGCAGCTCAAATTATTCGGTAAACATAAAAAAAACAAGTATATGACACATAGTCGGATATTTTGCCTTTTATAGGCCAAAACGAATGTGTTCGTTCATTTGTCAAGAATACAATGGTAAAACGTGTGTAGTGAGTACATTTACAACACATAGTGTGTGAAACCAATAATTTATACACATTCTAGTATTTAAAGACATAGGTGATATCTTTTTATTTCAGTGTAAGATCGTGTGACAGGGGCATTATTTACGACATACTGGTTTACGCTAGAGGGACTACTTTCTTTACTTTCGTTTTTAATATATTTATAGTTTGACCTTTATTGAACTCCAGGGCTTGGTATGCTTGCAAATGCAAGATTTGATTGGTCAGTTGTTTTGACCGCTTTCTTTAATTTTCGTTCGTTATAAGGTTGACACAACTTTTTCACCTGTCAAACAATATAGACATATATATTTTACTATAAATAATAAATGATCAGGGTTATAAGGAATATAGGATTTTGGTAAGTCTTGTTGTTTTATTTGTTTGTGGTTGTCATTTCGTTGCTATTGTTTCTAAATCAGTTTGATGTGGTTTCCGATTGAAATTGGGTAATTGCTAATTGCAGTGTTGTCCTCATTCTCGTTTACTAGAGCGATTAAGTAAATACTCGTTGATTTATCATTGTCAACCTCTGATAGATGAGAATGTGTTTTAATAATAACTTCTTAAATGGCAGTATTGGTTATTTCTTCTTATATATATGTTATCACTTTTCCATACTTCTGGTCACATGTTGATTTAACATTGCAGATACCGTTTAAACATAACCCACACACGAGTGCTTGAGATCGAGTGTTAGAGACATATAGTGGAGCTCAGTACCACATACTGGTAAGACTGTAATAATATCATGTCAGGTATGTTTGTAATGTTGTAATTATGCTTGTAACATGTCTGTACTGTTTTATGTTGTTTCCATGTATGTTACTGTGTATTCATCCATGGTCATTACTTTAATACTTATATTCATGTGATTATATTATATTATATTATAACATGTAATTATAATATGTAACATGATTAATATTTAGATGTCATATATTTTGTATTTTGTATGCTTTCAGGGCTCACGCTCATATATTTCTATGAGGAAATAATAAACAATAAAACGAACCTATTACCTGCTTATCGAGTGATCATTTAACCCCAATGATAAGCGCCCGGTAACATTTGGCACCCAACGAGGGACTTGTGTGGATGAGCATAAACACTATAATATACTAAATACTGTGACAATTTGGATTTTACACATTGGATTTTAATCAGCACTGGATTTTTGGAACATTACTTTTATTCCTACATCGGATTTAATATCTACATCGCGCATGCTGTCAGGAGACAGTATCGGGAGGACGTTTCGACTCAGGATGCAGGAGGACGTTTCGGGATGGCAGTAACGTTTCCACCACAAGAGACGCTTGGACGTTAGGACGTGTGGACCCCAGAGGACGTTTGGAGTTCCCGGAGAAATTTGGTGGAACATTATTTACATTGTTTCACTTGAACCACGGAATATTAAGACATTTTAAAAGCTCTTAACACCAGGAGGTGCTACAGTGAAGATTAGGACTTCCATATACATTGCGTTTAACCACGGAATATTATAAATATACATTTGTACCTTTATCATTGTGACTAAGACATTTTTGAGTGCTAGTGACCAAGAACATTCCATGTTGCAGTACCAATATCATTACCAGTCTACCAGTGAGTGAGTACATTTATTTTTGACTTGACAGATATTGCAGTGAAAGTTTAATATACAGTATATAAGTAATATTGTAATTTCCAGTCAAGGTTGTAATTCCAATTTGCTGCAATTTTTGTTCTGTCATACAGTATACTGTGAGATATTTTGTAAAGGAGAGAAAAGAAATCACTTGCATGATTACACTTAACTTTCTGGTTTAGGGTTACTCAGTCTTTCTCTAAACTTATCTCTTTTAATATAAATCCTAACAGATTCTTTAAAAAAATTCTGTCTACTGTATATCTTATTAATTAATCAAGAATAACATCATATTTCAAGGTATAATACTGCTATTTCTGAGGTTTATTTTGATTTATTTCAGAAACTGCAATTAGCCTTGACCAATTTTACACTGTATTTGGATTTCACCTGATTTGTTTACATTTGTCATTTACATGTAGATTCTGATTCGAAATTGAGAAATTCTGTTGGCACTATTGTTCATTCGATTCAGTGAAATATTGCATTTATTTTGGGTTTTTCGGATTGGTTTTGGATTGATTTCCCTCCAAATTACTGTGATCTTAGTTTTGAGAGTTGGGAACTATTTTCTTAGCTTTGACAAGCCTGTTTACCTACGTACATGTCGTGACCTTGAATATTTTTCTACGCATCTGCTCGCCTGACATTACGGACATTTTCATTGGTTCTTGGACGTCACAGGGTGTAACGAGACTAAAAACGAGATTATGCAAATTAGCTTTCTGGTTTATTATTAGTTAACCTAGTTTATAAAAAAAACCAGAAACTCAGTAGTTAGTTTACAAATTGTGTGTGGCGTGTAAAGTAGTTTATAGATTGATCTTAGTTAATAACTACATACACACAGGCATATTTCAGTGATTAGTAACCGTAGTTTAGATTACAGTACATCAATACTAATTTAGTTGTGTAGTTAAAATCTTATTTGTGTTTGAACACACGTAATGAACTATTGTGCACTTCATAATTAAGTGATCTCATTTCAGTTTATAGTTTATGTACATGTTGATAGTACAATTCTTTGTTTACATGCACTGTTAGGATCAGCTGATTTATTTCAGTGAAATAGTTTACTGCTTTGATACTTGCATTTATTGATGTAAACCGGCCATTTATTTATTCAAAGTACAGTTTTCTGGTGATCAGCTTTATTGATTTGTTGCAGTTGACATTTATTAGAAATAGTGTATTGAATATATTGTAATAATTGTAGCTGATAGTGATTGGAAATTTATTGAATAATACTTTGATTTAAAGTTGCTCTTATTCTGTCACTAGGTGATAATATTATACATACAGGCAATTATTTGATACATAGAACTGTAATAAAATCATAGTAATTTATTTAAAACAATTGTCATTGGATAAGATATACTGTACACTGGTATTTTCAATTTTACTTGGTATTCAATGTTGATAGGAGACTTGACTTGAATTATTTTTGGTTTACAATTGTGATTTGACATTGAGAATTTGATTGCGGGTTTTGATGACGTTGAAACTTAGGTTTCGATTTTTTGATGATGTACATGTAGTTATTGAAAATAGACTTGAAGGATTAGAGTTTAGAATCAAGTGTTTGATTGATTATGATATTGATTGGTGTCAGTTGAAGCAAATGAGATGTTTGATGATTTAAGGATGATTGAAGTACAGTGATATATTATGTGGACAAATAGAAACTGATGAATGAGAATTACACTGGTATAGTATGGAACTATTGTGTGTACATGAAGAAAAAGACTGGTACTGTGTGTACATGAGAAACTATTAATTGACTTAGTGATATTGGAGATTGTATATGATGATCATTGAAAATTTATTTCATTGATGAACTTAAGTGTGTCACTTCTGAATTAGTTGATTTAAATTTGAATCGATATTGTATTAGTGAACATAGACATTATGGCACAGTCATTAGAGTTGTTGAAAGATGAGATGGAAGAGAAAGAGGGAAAGGAATATGTTAGTCATATTACAAATGAGGATGAGAAGTTGTTAAAAGCCTTTCATGCATTACCGGTTCAGCCGAAAGTTGAAAATCCAGGGGATTTGATGAAGTTTATGGAAATGTGTGGTAAACTCTGTATGAAGGATGAAACTGAACATGCAATGCCGGTACATGATAATAGTCAACACTCTTACCATTTTCCAAAGTTGCCAGCATTTTTTGGGGAATCAAGTAAAGGAGATGTCACTTGGTTAGCATTTAAGTATGAAATAGATAGCCTGCTCATAGACAATAAGTTTACTGAAGATCAGATTTTATATTGGGATTAGGAGAGCACTTAGGGGTAAAGCTAGTGACCATTTGAGGAGAGCGGGTACTGGTTTGACATTAGATACAGCAATCAGAATGTTAGAAAGTGAATTTGGGAGTATTGAAACGCCTGAGAGTGTGATGGAGAAGTTTTTTTTTTCTGTCGAACAGAAATCTAAGGAAGATGTGTCAACTTACTCAGCAAGGGTAGAAGACTTGTTTGAATTAGCAGTGAAATTAGGCAGTATTCCTCAAGGCAATAAGGACACGCTTAGAAGAGTACTATACAAGTGCTTAAATAAAGAATTAAAGCAAATGGCTGGGTATAAATTCGATATCATTCAAGATTACGATTCTTTCAAAATAGAGCTTAGGAAGATGGAAGTAGACATTAAACCCACAGAAGCAGGTAAAGGTTGTGGTGCCACCAATGTTGAAAAGAAGCCAGAGTTTAGTAAGGTGAAAGACATGTTTCAGCAGTTAAGTCAAAGAATTGAACGGTTAGAAAGACGAAAAGATGAGACAGATAGTAGTAATGGTGGTAGAAGTTATGCAACCTGATACAGGGGAGCTTTTAGAGGTATGGTGGATTTTCCAGAGGGTTTGATGGGAATAGAGGTAGTGTAGGTGGATTTTACAGAGGGTTTGATGGGAATAGAGGTAGTTAGGTGGATATTCCAGATGGTTTGATGGGAATAGAGGTAGTAGAGGTGGATTTGATAGTGTTAGAGGTAGAGGTGAATTCAGAGGCAGAGGTAGTTATGGAACAAGAGGGCCAAGGGGGATGAACAATTTCAGACCAACAGCTACAACTCTGGGAAGGAAGGACACATCCAGACTAACTACCCAAACGCGTAAGTGCCTCTGTAGTAGGGTCAGCTGAAGGCACAAAGGGAAGAACAGACCCTAAATTGGTAGGTGAAACCACAGAAGTTAGAGTAAATTTAGATAGTCATGAAACTGTAGCATTACTAGACAGAGGTAGTTGTGTTAGTGTCATATGTGGGCCAACTACAACAACAACTTGAATTATAAGCAAATCAAGCCTCTTAATGATATCATTAAAGTAGAATGTGCGGATGGACAAGAACTTCCATACTTAGGGTACATGGAAGCTGAACTTGAAATTGAAAATGAACTTCCAAAGTCTTCAGTTCATTCATGTCTATTTCTTATTACTCCTGATACAAAATTTTCTGAAAGCACACCTATTATCATTGGAACAAACATTCTGAATGAATTATTGATTGAATGTAAGAAGAATTTTGGAGAGCAGTACTTACAAAGAGCTGGCTTACACAATCCATGGTATTTGGCATTCAGGATGTTACACATTAGGGAGAAGGAGTTACGAAGGAATAAGAATAGGATTGCTTTAGTTAAGAGTGCAGAGGCAGACAAAATCATCTTAGGTCCAAATAAAAGTAGAACTATTATGGGTCACACAGATAAGGAAATTAATTGTGCTCAAACATATGCAATTGTTCATGAAACAGAATATTCTATTCTACCAGATTATATAGATCTTACACCAACAGTCTTCACATATAAATCAGGAGAACACACACACGTCATGGTCAATGTTTCGAATTTAACAACCAATTCTGTAGTAATTGCACCAAAGGCAATTCTTTGTGAACTTCAGCCAGTTGTTATTGAAGGGAACTTAGATGAAATGATTAAAGAAGATCAAACACAAGAAGCTATGAAGAAGATACATGTAGATAGAAGTAACAAGCTGAATTTGGAACAGAAAGAACAAATTAATGAATTATTAGACACACACAAGGACATCTTTTCAGTCTCAGATATTGATATTGGACTCTGTACAAGAATAAAACATAGAGTAGATTTATTACCAGAAGGAAAAGTACCATTTAAACAACCACATCGACGCATTTTCCCAGGTATGGTAGAAGAGGTTCGACAACATTTACAACAACTTTTAGATGCAGGCATTATTAGAAGATCTAGTTCACCTTGGACAAGCAACGTTGTATTAGTTAGAAAGAAAACTGGAAAATTACGCATGTGCGTGTATTATAGGATGTTGAACCAACGTAGTACAAAAGATGCATACGCTTTACCTAGGATAGAGGAGATTTTTGATTGTTTAGCTGGTAGTATATATTTTTCAACAATAGACATGAAGGCCGGGTATCACCAGATTGAAGTAGAAGGTTCTCACAAGGAAAGGACTGCGTTTACAGTAGGAAATCTCGGGTTCTACGAATTTGTTCGAATGCCTTTCGGTTTATCTAATTGTCCGGCCACCTATCAGCGACTGGTTGAAGATTGCTAAGGAGATTTTAATATGACCATATGTGTAGCCTATTTGGATGATTTAATAATATTTGCTGATACATTTGAAGAACACTCGGAAAGATCGGACAAAGTTTTAACAAGGTTAAAGGAGAACAATTTGAAACTATCACCGGAGAAATGTTTTTTTCATTGAAGAGAAATTGAGCTTCTTAGGGCATGGAAACAGATCCCAGTAAAATTGAGAAAATTGAGAAATGGCCAACTCCACAGAATGCTGACGAATTAAGATCTTTTATAGCCTTTGCAGGATATTACCGACGTTTTATTAAGGAAATATAAATAATATATAAAATAACCAAACTACTGCAAGATTTATTACCAGGACAGAGCAAGAAGAAGAAGGAAAAGCAGAAGGAACAGAAGGACTGGATATGGACAGAGAATGAAGATAAGGTATTTGAGAGTTTGAAGAAGATTTTAACACAACCACCAGTTTTGAGCTATCCAGATTTTACCAGAGAGTTTGAATTGCATACAGATGCATCTGGAAAGGGTTTAGGAGCTGTTTTATATCAAGACAAGAGACCAGTCGCATTTGCCAGAAGAGCATTGTCTAAATTATTCAGCATTTAAATGGGAATATTAAGCATTGAAATGGGCTGTTACGGAGAAATTTAAAGATTATTTGGCATACAATCACTTCGTAGTCTATACGGACAACAATCCACTGACATATGTTTTATCATCTGCTAAATTGGATGCCACAGGATAGAGATGGGCTTCAGCTTTAGGGGAATTTGATTTCGACATATTTTACAGACAGGGATTTAAGAATACTGATGCTGATGCCATGAGTAGATACCCATTTGAGAAGATTACAGAAGAAGACAAAGATTTCATTAAGATTGAAGATAGTACTGTTAAAACCATTTGTAGAAGCATTGATGTCAATCCATATATAGACGTAATACCTACAGCAAGCATAAACATTGTAGAAGCTACTGAAACTCCTGGAGCACCATTAGCTCAGATAGAATATAAGGAAATCAGAAGAAAACAAAGAGAAGAACCAACCAGATGGAGGAGGACAGTCATAGATCAGGTTTTACCAAGTAGGGAATAATGTGACACAAAGGATGATATGACGATGAGGAGAAATTTTGACAATTTTAGGGTGATACAGGGAGTTTTGTATCGAGTGTGGAAGGAGAATGGAGATAGTAAGCAGGTCTTTCAATTAGTTTTACCAGAGGTTTATAGAAATGATGTATTGATGGGACTTCATGATGAGATTGGACAACCCGGACGGGATAGAAACGACGTCACTGCTAAGCGAAAGATATTTTTGGCCTGAATGACAATGATGTTGAGAGATGGGTTCAGAAATGTAAAAGATGTATTCAGAGAAAGTCAACAACAACAACAAGATCAGATCTAGTTAACATAGTAACAACATACCCATTAGAATTAGTATCCATGGATTATTTGAGTTTAGAATCTTCAAAAGGGTTTGGGAACATTTTAGTTATCACTGATCATTTTACAAAGTATGCGTTTGCTATACCTACACAAGAATCAGACGGCAAAGACAACAGCCACAGCATTTTACGACAACTTCATAACACAGTATGAGATTCCGGACAAGATTCACACAGATCAAGGTACAAATTTTGAATCGGAGTTGATTAAAGAGTTATGTGAAACTATGGGTATGAAGAAAAGCAGGACAACACCATATCACCCGATGGGGAATGGTTGTACAGAAAGATGGAATAGAACTTTACTAGGTATGCTTGGAACACTACAGCCAGATCAGAAGCCAAACTGGAAGGATTATATTAAGCCTTTAGTTTATGCTTACAACTGTACAAAACATGAAAGTACTAAATTGTCACCATTTGAACTTATGTTCGGCAGGACACCGAAGTTACCTATAGATTCTGTATTTGAAGATGTAAGAGTGGAAACAGAAAGGACAACTCAATCTGATTACATAAGAGATCTGAAACAGAGAATGAAAGAAGCACAGGAAATAGCACAAAGACATAATGAGAAAGCTAGACTGAAACAGAAAGCAGTTTATGATAAGAAAGCTAAAGCTTCAAAGGTGTCAGTAGGAGATACTGTGTTGGTAAAAATACTTTCACATGGGGAAGGTAAACACAAATTAGCAGACAAGTATGAATTCAATGTTTATACAGTGATTGAACAGAAGAGACCAGAAATACCGGTGTTTAAAGTAAGATCAGAAACAGTTGAAAAGACGATACATAGGAACCATCTGTTGCCAATAGAATCGGGTGTTGAAGAGACGGAAAAGAAGCTGGACAAGCCGATACCAAAACCCAGACTTCGGAAAAGAGGACACGTACCAACAGAAGATACAGTCGTAGAAAACAACAAAACGGTAGAGAGAAGTGAAGAAATTAGACAGACAATAGAAGATGAAGAATCAGATGATGATTGTGTAGCATGTACACATGACTCGGGGACGCCCGCAGGAGATCTGAAAAGACTACAGAAGTAGTAGAAGAAAAGAATAAAGATGCGCATAAGAGTAAAGAGAATACAGAGAATATTGAGAAAGTAGAGACAGAAGTTAAAGGTACTCAGGAAGAGAACCAGACTGAAGTGGAGAATGATGAGGGAGCTGAAGTCGGTGAAGAAGTAGCCGAGATAAATATTCAGCAAGAAACTCACAAAGATGTAGTAGAATTACCGAGAGCAACATATGTGAATGGCAGGGAAGAAACACAGATAAACAGAATGAGAGAAACATTCGACCAAAACCTATTCAGAGAAGATCAACGAGACAGAAGAAGCCGCCAGATAAATACGGTGATTACCACATGTACCAGATGGTAACAAGACCAAGAGATACGAAAGTAGATGCATTAAATACATTGATTTCGTCTGGAGTATTCAGCCAACTAGATAGTGAGGTTGTTCATAAGATTATTCAGACTATAATGAAATAAAGTGATTAAGGTGAGCAATCACAAGTGTATGTTGTTGTTTGTTTTTTTTGTCATGTATTAAAAATGTGTATGTTATATTATGTAATTGACAAGACATGATTAAACACATTTTTGTGAATTATTGTGATAATTGTATAATATTGTTTAGTATAGTATGGAAAGGAGAGTATTTAATATATTGAGTATTCGAGCTAAAGAAGTGGGATTAATGTTGAGTTTATTGTATTACTGTGTACAATTTTGAAATACTTGATATGCACGGTTTTGTATTTTATTGTTTTTTTTTAAATATTCATTTTTTTTGTTTGATTGTGAGGGCACAATATTTTCAAAGTAGGGGAGAGTAGTCAGGTTATAGTCAGTAAAAGTAGCTATGTGTTAAGAGATGCATAGAGGTAGAAAGTATTTAAAGCTGATAAGCGTGTAGGCTTTTCATGATAGTTTTGTATTGTTAAGTACATATGTATTAGTAGAGAAATATATATAACTATATATATTGACAGACGATGACGAGACGTCATTTCTCAAAGTGGCGGAGTATGTGACAGGGTCATTATTTACGACATACTGGTTTACGCTAGAGGGACTACTTTCTTTACTTTCGTTTTTAATATATTTATAGTTTGATCTTTATTGAACTCCAGGGCTTGGTATGCTTGCAAATGCAAGATTTGATTGGATTGGTCAGTTGTTTTAACCGCTTTCTTTAATTTTCGTCCGTTATAAGGTTGACACACCTTTTTCACCTGTCAAACAGTATAGACATATATATTTTACTATAAATAATAAATGATCAGGGTTCTAAGGAATATAGGATTTTGGTAAGTCTTGTTGTTTTATTTGTTTGTGGTTGTCATTTCGTTGCTATTGTTTCTAAATCAGTTTGATGTGGTTTCCGATTGAAATTGGGTAATTGCTAATTGCAGTGTTGTACTCATTCTCGTTCACTAGAGCGATTAAGTAAATACTCGTTGATTTATCATTGTCAACCTCTGATAGATGAGAATGTGTTTTAATAATAACTTCTTAAATGGCAGTATTGGTTATTTCTTCTTATATATATGTTATCACTTTTCCATACTTCTGGTCACATGTTAATTTAACATTGCAGATACCGTTTAAACATAACCCCACACGAGTGCTTGAGATCGAGTGTTAGAGACATATAGTGGAGCTTAGTACCACATACTGGTAAGACTGTCATAATATTATGTCAGTATGTTTGTAATGTTGCAATTATGCTTGTAACATGTCTGTACTGTTTTATGTTGTTTCCATGTATTTTATTGTGTATTCATCCATGGTCATTACTGTAATACTTATATTCATGTGATTATATTATATTATATTATAACATGTAATTATAATATGTAACATGATTAATATTCAGATGTCATATATTTTGTATTTTGTATGCTTTCAGGGCTCACGCTCATATATTTCTATGAGGAAATAATAAACAATAAGACGAACCTATTACCTGCTTATCGAGTGATCATTTAACCCCAATGATAAACGCCCGGTAACAATCGTATTTTAGTTCACGAGTGTCTAAGAAAAACATATTTTCACGAGTGGCGAAGCCACGAGTAAAAATATTTTTTTTCTATGTTCACGAGTGAAATTAAATACGATCTTACACTGAAATAAACAAATGTTCTGTGTCTTTTATGCTTATTTTCCGAGTTTTATAGTATTTTAATTTATTTTCTTAAATACCCCCTTTTTGAAAAGTGTGTTATTTACGCCGCTACCCGTGGGACGCCCCTCACGCAAAATTATACTATTTATAGCTGGTGACGTCCCTGTCAATTTTTTATTTCAGGTTTGTTGAGAAAAAGTTTTATAGTTTATTATTCGCTAGTTTTTTAGTGCAAAGATTTTATGAACAGTTATCAATGAAATTTTATAAGTGCATCTATGTTCCAAAAAATAACAAAAACACTTATATTTTTAGCGGGGCACGAATACATAACCAAAGTACTACGCCACCATTTATTGAATGAATATTTGAAAGGCCGAATGTGCTAGCCAAACAATTGCAGATAATCATTGGATATAAAACATTTTTCTAAGTTTTAGAATGTCTTTCATGATACATGGATATTCAGTCATATTACTGTCAGAGACCTGTCTGTTTCGCTTGAAGACATGTCGTTTTCTAGGTAATGATGAGGACCACGCTAGGTTGTGGAAAAATGTTGAGGCGTGGGGAGAGTAAAAAAAAGATCAGTTAATCTGTAAATTGTTGTGTGAATTTTCCGGGTAGTACGTATTACCTATTACAACGCCAAACAGTTCAAAAAATTTGAACGACAATCTTACATTCTATTTATGTTCGAACAGTTGTTTTCGTCTTTAATTTGTTTCGTATGAAAACAAATGTTCAACGATTCAGCTTCAATATCATAGAAACGTTTGAAAAATGGGATAACCATTTTTCTAAAAACGGTAAGTTGTTAATTTCCAAATATATCTTTATTATTACTTGTGTAACATTTCTTTAAATTTTAAATATTTATTTTTGCCGACATTTTCTGGTTTAAAGTGAAGTGTTCTGTTTTGATCAAGGGAAAGTGGTTACAATGGATTTTAAAAGTAGTTCTGGAAGTTGATATTGTCAATCCGTTTTTTGCAGTAAAAATATTAAATTGATATTTTCACTTTTGTTATTACACTGATAACACTCCATATTTCATCGAAAAGCATGAAAGAAATTATCGACATTGCAAGCCTTTCCTAGAAACGAAAACGAAATATCTAGATAAATTTGATTTATGAATATATTTTATATAGATTTACAGAAAACAAATATATAAAAAAAAAATAGTGTTAAAAACGTTTTTTTTTTTTTTTGCAATGAATGGCATTCAAACAAATAATTTCGATGAAAAGAAACATTTTATTTTAACGCTGAAAATGTATAAAAAATACAAAATAAATCAAATATTACGCTATATTTGAATTTCATCGTATCTGGATAAGGACGAAACATTTTCACACATAAAGTAAGTTAATTTGGCCCAAAGTGCGTAAAACCACACACGTAACAACCTAACACAGTCTTTAGTTCAGTGCGATATGTATTTAAAATATCACAACAATTGTAGGGAAATCATAGACAATGGGTTTCTGTACGTGTTTTAGGAAAATATAACGTCACATCTAAAGAGTCAAGTACAAATATCTTTAGTGAAACGTCTAAAATGTGTTAACATATCACAAAAAGGTTCCTAAGACTAAGAGTTTACACTTACGTAGTAAGTTTATTTTACACACATAGTGGAAACATTACATCATTTGATGACAAATGGCCAATGTCCTTTTGCTCTCATGTCTAAGAGAAGATCTATCATTAACTCTGGTGTCCTAAGTTAATTCATCGTGTGTTAAAACCAACAAGGAGGTCTTAATTGTAGCTCTGTGAAACGCAATCACAAATCAGTCGATTTAAGTTGATAAGTGATGTAAGGTATGCAATCCCACAATTTTCGATTAAAAACAAGAAAGGCATTTTTGCAGAATCTTATAGTTTGCAAAGGATTTCTACAAAAAGGAAATATCAACAATACACTTTTGGAAAACTTAACATATAATGCACCTGTGGACTTGATATGATATTGACCAAGACACGAAATAATTTGACATTAAGATTTTGTTGTCATGGTATACCAAATATTAAGGTCCGGTTAAGATTTCAAGGCCTACTAAAAACATATGGCAGTAGTAAATAATAAATGACCACTATACTTTCTAATCAAACTTGATAATACCCGCCCATACGACTTTAAGCGTTGTGAATTTCATCTTTCGAGGCATATTGCGTTTTTCCCTATTTTAACTCTCTATTTGTATAGCATTTAATTATCCTCCAGTGAAAAAAATCATTTTATTTAAAGTAAATTCTTGGGTTGTATAAATTTATTTGCATCAATTTCTAAAAATGTCATCTCGTCAAGTACCATTATTGCTTTATGTGTCATTTTTGTGGTATTTAAAGCTGCACTCTCACAGAGTGAAGGTTTTGATAACTTTTTTACTTTTTGTCTTGGAACGAGCCAATTTTTGCGAAAATCCATGGAAACTAGTTATATAAGAATGCTGACATTTTTTTTTATATTTAGCTTCAAAAAATTTAGTTTTATGCATTTTTCTTAAACCGTTAGTCCATAAAACATGCATTTTCGAACGGAAACATGAACATCAAGTATCTGATTATTTGTCAGCTGGTTTGCAGAAATTTACGCAAAAATTGGCTTATTCCAAGAAAAACCATAAAAAAGTTGTCAACAGGGTAAATCTGTGAAAGTGCAGCTTTAAATTGATTATGAATACAATAGTTTACATATATTTGAACAATAAGAACCTAAAAAGCCTGTGACTAGAAAAATCATGTTTCCATCGTCATACATGTTCCAAAAGCATTTAAACAAATATAAACATCGTGAGTATATCAAGCTGATTATGTTGTAAAAACATTTGCTAAAAGTATCAAATTACACGTAATTCAAGCTCTTTCATTTATATTTAATCAATGCCATTTAGATTCAAGTTACAGAAGTGTCACCGATAAAACAGATTTAATTAATTGTTATCAAAAGTACTTTACAAGATTCCTTTCTTCGATGATGAGTGTACGCGATATAGTTTTAAGTTATAATAGGGTTGGCGTTGAAACAAAAATAATTTCTTGTTATCAATTGTGTTTTGGATGAGAAAGAACGAAGTTGCTCGGGCTCAATTCATTTATGTACAGAATATGTATGTAACCCTGCTAGCTCAGTGGGTTTAACAATG
The DNA here is from genome assembly GCF_026914265.1 of Mya arenaria. Lineage (NCBI taxonomy): Eukaryota > Metazoa > Mollusca > Bivalvia > Myida > Myidae > Mya > Mya arenaria. The sequence goes on from NC_069125.1 coordinate 81,285,031, forward strand.
AACTGGTATATCTACTTTCAATGTTTATTCATGTGACATTCACAAAAATACTACTAGCTCGACTGTCTTAGCAATGCTCGCTTGTCTGTTCCCTCAACGCTTTATACGTATAAATGCCATCTCGTCAAATACCATTATGGCTTGATGTGATTATTTGTGCTATTTAAATTGATTACGAATACAAAATGTAACAAATATTTGAATAATGATAACCTCAAAAGCCCGTAACTTATGAGAATTCATGCTTCCATCGTCATACATGTTCAAAAAGCAGTTAATCAAATATAAACATCGTGAGTGAATCAAGCTGATTATATTGTAGAAACATTTGCTAAAAGTATCAAATTACACGTAATTCAATCTCTTTCTTCTGGTTTCTGTTTTTATTGCCCAAATGTTCATTCATGCAAACAATAAATAACATATAAATGACATTTATATGTATACCATTTAATACAAACCGTCATACCAAATAATATCAATGTGAACAAATAAATATTGATCTAGCTCTTTGAAAAATCCTATAAGCATTTGGGACTTATTTTCTAAAAAAACAAAAAAAAAAAAAATATATATATATATATATATATATATATATATAAAAGGTAGAAAAAAATGGGAAATATGTTGTGTATTTGATGTTTTGGAATAGTGTTCCTAACATAAATGTTAAATTTAAAAATGAAAATAAAAACTACTAGCTTTAAAAAAACAAGGATCTTATTAAGTACAGTACTTTGGTGGTTATTTCATTCAAATGCGCTTTACAATACTACTATACACTAGAGCTGTTTCACTAAGGTAATAATTGTTCTAATTGTTGCCGTCGTCTATTATAGCTGTTGATTTTCTTCTTCATTTTTGTTGCTATTGTTTTCTCTATTTTTAGTCGTTTTCTAAGATATTTGACAAACATGGCACATGTTGGTATCTTTCCTTCACATTTTGATTTAATAATGAAATTGTTTCTTAAAAGTATCATAAAATTTATATGATAACCAATTTTTTCTTTGATTGGCATTAAATCACAACAGGTTATGTTTTTTGTGACAGTTCCCTAAAGCTCACTTCATTGAAAGAATTTGTAATGAATGTTCTAAATTCACCCCAAAACGTCTGCAAAATATGACATTCCCAAAACATTTAGATGTTTGAGTCGATGTTCAATACACAAATATCACATAACCTTGATGCAACAATATTGTACGTGTAAAGCTTGTCATTGTTTAGAAGGATGTTCATTATGTATTTATATTGGAATTCCCGAAGTTTCGTATCTATTGTTAGTTGAGCGCCTGTGTGTACACATTTTTCCGTTGTATAGAGTTTAGATTAAATTGAGATTCCCAATTTTCTTCTCGAGTTCTATTTTCAGGTTTAAGTTGTATAATAAGATGCTTGTATACTCTTTTGCTATTTTTTGTATTTTCCTCCATTTTACCTGCAAGTTGGTGTGTTATATGATATGCCTCCAATTTTCAGCCGGGTTTTCCAGTCATCAGGAATATTGCTGATTAAAGCATGATATTTTAAAAAATCATGTATTTTCTGTAGTCATAGGAATGTTCGACATATTTTACACCCATATTATGCCATTCTTTGGAAAAAAAAGTTTTATTATTAGGGACTTTTATTTTGCTGTTGTTCCATATAATTTATTTTTGCTACGATCGCAGTATCCGTCTTATATGTAAGCGATGCCTATGATTGTATAACTTCTAGAAGAAAAACAGATTTTAATTGAAGATTTTGAATGCTTTCCGAATCCAAACAACTTATAAAAATCAGATCTTCTCCAAACTGTTTGGTCATTTGCATATATAATTTGACCCATGTAGATTGTTTTGTTTAACATAATTATTTTTACCCAGATTGCTTTAATTGCCTTGACAAAAAAAGATATATTGAGCATTTTGAAACCACCATTTTCATATTCTTCTTGTTATCAAGTGTGTTTTGGATGAGAAAGAACCAAGTTGCTCGGGCTCAATTCATTAATATTCAGAATTATTTGATTTCTTGATATTTTATCGGGTTTTCCATTCCATAAGAATTTGTACATTTTGTATTGTATAATTTTTAACGTGTTTCAGATGGTGTTTCCAAAACAGTTAGTAGGAATAGAAGATTTTGGAACGCACAAGTTTTTTATTACAGTGATTTGGCCAAGTTAAGAAATATTCCATTTTTCCATTTTTCAAGACATGCCTCAAAATCTAAAATCTTATCAGTGAAATTTACTTATTCCATCTCAACTGTGCCGTTGGTAAATGGTATGCCTAGCGCAGATGTTTGGGTGATTTGCCAGTTATATTTCTTACAAGACGGTATGTCAGCGTATTAAAGTGGACCTAATGGTAAAACTTCACATTTAGCTTTATTTAATATTAACCCTGAAATTTTTCCATAATCGTTTAGACTAATCATACGTTCTTCGAAAGATTTTTGTGTTCCATCCATATGGAAACTGGTATCATCAGCAAATAAGGTTTGTTTCAGTTCTGTATTATGTACATTTATACCTTAAATATTTTTGTTTGTATTGATTTCGACAGCAAGCGCTTCTATACAAATAAGGAATAAGTACGGAGATAGGGGGCATCCTTGGCGTACACCTTTTTTAATGTTGAAAAAAGTCAGGAAGATAACCGTTGTTGGTAACACAAGCCATTTCATTTTTATAAAATAATCAGACCCTTTTAATTATATTTTCACTGAAATTAAATTAAAGACATTCCAACATAAATTTGCTGTCGAATGCTTTGTTTAAGTCTGGAAAAAATATTAGGCCATTTATATCATTTTCATTAATAGCTTCTTGTAAAATACGAACATTTTCTCCAATATATATGCCTTTTATAAAACCTGTTTGTTCAGTACCAATTATATTATTTAGCAGGGGTTTTGTCTTATAAGCAATTGCTTTTGAAGCTATTTTATAGTCAATATTTAATAAGGAAATTTGTCTCCAGTTATTGATTTTACTTTGTCCTGGTCTTTTTTTGGAAGAAGTGTTATGACAGTTTGTTTTTGTAGCTGAGTGAGATTGTCGTTGTCTATTGAAAAATTGAGTGAGTCTTTTAGATATGTTATTTTTTCATTCCAAAACAGTTTTTAAAATTCTGCAGTCAAACCGTCCGACCCTGGGCTTTTATCAAGTTTCATATATTTAATAGCATTATAGCATTTAGTTTAAACATATTTTATTCATCAATACATGTCAAATACAATGTAAATCAAATACAAGTACAAATGTTATGAAACGGATGAGAACGAAAGATAAATAAATCTTATAATGTTCTTCTCCAAACAATTTGTAGAGTGCTTTTTTAAGTGACGGACATTATATAAACTCTATATAGATGTCATAATGAAAATCATAACGATGAATATAAAGTAATAGAATGTTGAACTATATCTGGGATAACACGGTTACTTAATTACTAGTATCACGCAATATCGTTAATTGAATTCAAACGGAGAAATATAGAATTGAAGAAGGAAAGGTTAGGTGGTTGGTTTAGGTAATACACCTCAAGTGTCAAGCAATCTACTTAGCTTAGAACTATGAATGACATTGCAAATTTAGTCTGAATTCGATACAAATGTTGGATAACTAGTCAAATCGTTTGGACAGTTGAATAAACAGATGAACAACATCAAACACTATCTTATTTTGATCTTCTGAAAGAGTTTCATCACCATGAAGTAAGTTATGAAGAGTTACTTCAGTCAGCTCTTCTACAGAAGACAGCATTATTCGCCTTTGATCTGTATTAAGAGGACAAATTAGGAGAAAATGATAAGATGTTTCCTAAATTCCACACGAGCAGAGGGGAGACGGCACGATATTTCTAACAAACAGGTGATGATTCAGTGAGCTGCATTCATTGCGAAGACGTGTGTGCAAGACTTGTAATCGGCGCTTACCATAATAAAAAAGATCATTCGTTTTTGGGACATCCGACTTCAGATAAGTTTTAAATCCAGAAACACTGTTAATCAATTTTACTTCGCCTGGGAGATTATTCCATACAGATATAGTAGAAGGTAGGAAAGAATTCATATAAAGTGAAGTATTTGTACGAATGCTAGATATGTGTGATGAGTTTCTTAACAATCTTGACGAGGCTTGGCCTACTGTTTGTGGAAATCTGGGTGCAAAACCATTTTTCATTTTGAAAAAAAGAAGAAGCTTGTGTTTTTCTCGCCGAGAACTTAAATCCTCCCAACCAGATTCGATCTTAAGATCAGATTCATCCTTGTCATATTGAGTACAATTACTCCAAACAACATCAGCGTATTCCAAGATTGGCCGTATGAATGATAGATAGGTGACCTCAAGAGACCTCCTATCAAGTTGATAACGGAGTCGTTTCATGATATTGACTCTAGACCAAGCCTTTCCAATAATATAGTTAATATGAGAATGCCAATTTCCTCCATCAGAAAAGAAAATACCAAGGTGCTTGTGTGATTCCACTACAGGGATAGCGATATCAAACATGTACAGAGAGGGATGTATTGGTTTGTTCCTCTTACGAGAAATAACCATTGATTCTGATTTGTTTGGATTAAACTTGACCAGCCACTTTTCAGCCCAAAGACTTATTTTATCAATATCTCTCTGTAATTGAATAGCCCCCGTCTGTGGGGAATCCACTATAACAAATAGACTAGTATCGTCAGCAAAAAGGTTAATAGACGAATCAATTTCGCTAACTATATCATTAATATAAACAAGGAATAAAAGAGGGCCCAGAATTGATCCTTGTGGAACACCTGCTTTAATTGATTTTAAGTTAGATGATGCTCCAGGAATAACAACGCGTTGTTGTCTGTTTTCTAAGTAGTTGGCGAACCAAGATAATAATCTACCACACACGCCAGCTCTTTCGAGTTTAAAGAGAAGACCACGATGTCAAACTTTATCAAATGCTTTACTTATATCAAAGAAAACAACTTTTATTTCGAGACCAGAGTCGAGAGCTTGACAAAAGCTATTATATAAGTAGGTAAGTTGGTTTACGGTAGAATCCCCTGGCAGGAAACCAGATTGATATCGGGTAAAGAAATGTGTGTCTCGAAGGAAGTTAAATACATGTTTAAATACAACTCTTTCGAAAACCTTCTCCATTGTATTTAAAAGAGATATTGGTCGATAATTAGAAGGGTCCGAAGGATCTCCCTTTTTGAACACAGCACAAACATTTGAACATTTCCAATTTGTAGGAACAACACAAGAACAGAGCGAAGCGTTAAATAAATCACATAAATGTTGACTAAGTGCTGTACAAGCTTCTCGCAAAACACGATTATCAATGCCATCGGGTTCAGATGCTTTTCCAATTGATAGACTACGCAGAACATCTTTTACCTCTGAAGGCATGATAACAATTAAATCAAGTTTTCTATCATTGAAAGCTAAATCAATCCGAGGTATTATATGTGATGAATCGTCAACATAAGTCTGAAGAACAAAATAATCATTTAGAATGTCAGCCTTGCCTTTATTGTCTACAACACACTCATCATTAAGCGGGTTAATAAGCGGGGGATTTCCCGTGATGTCTGCGGAGAGATAAATGATTTAAAGGTCTTCGACCAATCTTTCGAAGTGAGTTGATCAGATTTAAGTTTCGAAGCAAGTGAATCAAAATATTTCAATTTTGAGCTCCGGATTAGAGAGACGACTTCATTTCTCAAGCCAAGAAATCTGGCCCAGTGCATTGGATTATTAGTGAGTTTGACCCTTTTATAAGCGCGTTTCCGCTGTCGTATTTTTAGTTTAATATCTGCATTTATCCAGGGATTTACAAAGGGATGGATATATATTTCTTTATTAGGAATACACTCCTGACCATGATCAACAACAGTCTTAGTAAGAGAAGATGTGAAACAATCAATGCTTGGACTACGAACTAATGACCAATCAATATCTGAAAGCCTTTGACAAAGTTGAATATAATTCCCATATTTCCATATACGACGACGAATAGTCTTTTTGATTGGTTTTTGGAATTTAAATATACAAAAAATAGGACAGTGGAAGCGAGTGTTTTGCTCAAGAAATGTCTCACCAACGCCGCTATGGACTAAGTCGTTGGAATTCGAAACAAATAAAAGATCGATAATCGACGAAGTATTTTCTGTGAAGTGAGTTGGATCTTTGATACATTGTTCGATGGCAAACTGTTGCGATAAAGACAGTATTTTCCTCCCTGATTTTTCAACTAGGGTGTTGAGGTTAAAATCACGTGTAATTATAACATCATCAACACCACTTTCTCTTGCTAGACCAATAGAATCTTCAATGAGGTTATAGTAATTATTATCAGAATTAGGTGGACGATAGAAAACACCAACTAATTCTCGTTTATTGGTGTGAAATTTGAGTTCAAGCCACAGACATTCAAGATAATTTAATTCCAAATCACTTCGTCGTTTAAAGCTTATACCTTCTTTAACGTAAGCAGCAACTCCACTATAACAATTATCGCTGCGATCACGACGAATTGGATTAGAAAATCAAATATTATATACCATTATAGCATTTAGTTTCTGATAAATGTTCGGGGTGCATGTTTTCTTCTGTAATATTGTTTGTAATGTTTGTCAGAAATCGTGAATTAATAGATTCTTCTATATTTTCGTCCGGTCTGTATAAAGATTCATAATACGACTTAACATACTCTAATATTTTATGTTTATCAGTTTTAATGTTTTCATCAATATTTAATTGTGTGATTGTTTTATGCTGTGCACGTTTCTTTTTTAAATTAGCGAAACAATTTAGATCCAAGTTACAGAAGAGTCACCGATGAAACAGATTTAATTAATCGTTATCAAGAGTACTTGACAAGATCCCTTTCTTCGATAATGAGTGTACGCCATACAGTTTCAAGTTACAGCAGGGTTGGCGGTTAAACATAAAAGATTCCTTTTCATCAAGTGCGTTTTGGATGAAAAAGAACGAAGGTGCTCGGGCTCAATTCATTAATTTACAAAATATGTATACAACTGATTTATGATTTTTTAAAGTTGATTATAGCCTTTAAAATGATAAGAGTTTATACTTCAATGTCGTCTAAATGTTTCTGTTGACATTATTATTCTGTTAGTGATTGTATTCACCATTTTTATTGCTGCAACAAAAGCCAGTGTGGTTCTGTCACAGATTGCTGTGGTATTTTTTCATGGTATAAATTCCCAACTTTGTTAACTTTTGGTCCTAACTTATGTACGACATATATTGAATGTTGTGTCATTTTTCGACCTCTTAGTGATGTTTTGTGCTGGAAAGGTTTTCGACCCTTTTTCCTTCTTCAAAATGTAAGGTCGACTATTACTTTTTTTTCATTGAGTTGTGTTATTTTACCCACTTACTTAACACTTTTTGAATAACAATTTGATAGTTGAGAGATTTTGTGTTCCCAATTCATTTTATACACAATCGTTTACGCATTAGCGTAACCTTGAGCTGTAAACTATCCATTCTTTAAGGAGTTTTTTAAATGTCCTTCTTTTTTATTCATATATTTTTATATAATCGAAAATGTTGCTCTTTTTTGATGAAATGTTTCGATGTGACCGATGTAACCGGTTGTAACCAATGTCCGCGTAACCCGATATTTGAGATAGAAAAGAACACTTTTTTAAAACTTTTCGAAAACTTTTCTGTAACTTATTGTGACTATTGTAACCGCATTAATCTGATAAGATGTCGACTTGAAAACTCGATTTTTAATGTCGAACATTATTTTTTTTTCAAAATAACCGATATAAGCAGTTGAAACCAATGTAACCGCGTAACCCGATATTTGTCATAGAAAAAAACACTTTTTCAATTTTATTAAAACTTTGCAGTAACTTATTGTAACTGTTGTATCCGCATAACTCTGATAAGATGTTAACCTTAAAACTCGATTTTTTATGTAACTGATGTAACCGTATGTAACCAATGTAACCGCGTAACCCAATATATGACATTGAAAAAAACATTTTTTCAGATGTCGACCTAAAAAATCGATTTTTGGGATTGAACTTTGATTTTGTTTTCATTGTATATAATAGGTTCTGTTTATTTTCCTGTAACCCTTGCAACTATAACGTGAGAAGGGTTACAAAATTCAAAGCTCTCATTTTATGGGCCAATTTCTGGCTCTAATTGAATTTACATCGGATACATTAAGACAGCGCCCGTAAAAAAGATTGGCAGTTGGATGTTAACGCATTCTCACGATTGTTTCGGTACTATATGGTATAAAATGCAGCATCAACCACTTCCCATACAAGCTGCACCGTATGTGATATATTTATTATCTAAATCAATCCTTTACCAGATATAAATTAAACCGCTGAAAGCTTTGAAAGGCCTTTGAAAAAAGAAACAATCACGTAACTCAGAGAAGCCATTTTAACCACATAACTCTGGTCAGATCTCGACCTAAAAACTAGATTTTTTAGATAAATCTTTGATTTGTTTTCGATGTAACCAGTTATAACCAATTAAACCGCGTAACACGATATTACTGATAGAAAAAAACAACACTTTTTCGAGCTTTTAAAAAGCTTTCCTATAACTCATTGTAACCATATAACTAAGATCAGCAGCCAATTGTATAAAGATGGTTAGATTTAACCGCTGGTTAAAGTTGTCCAGCGGTTAACTTTAACCAAGTTGGCCATTTTATCCAAACCGTTTATCCGTTTGTATAAAGGCAGAAAATGCGTCGGCTAAGTTAACCAACTTGGACAACTTTAACCTAACCAAAACTTCATGAAAATACCAACAATGCACTGATAAACATGGTTCCGGTCAGTGCGTGTTTACCGCATTTTTCTGTTAACATCGTTGACTTGTTCGGCATATACCACGACATTACGAAAAGGTTTTTGAATTTTAATGAAAAAAATACCGATCAAATCCATTTCCGGGTTTAACACCACAGTAGCGTTGACATGTACAGTACTTATTATTTTAATATACAACAATATATAGAGCGTATGGTGTATCTTTGAAAATGTAAATGACAAATGAAAATCTAATATATCATCATCATGGTACAGTAGTACCAGATTAATAAAATCGCACTTACCTGTTTCAAGTGCATATTTCCTCTTTATAGAATTCTGTGCATCAGCAGATTTAATGACAAACTTTAAATCTGCCCAGCATATTATAATGGTAAATATTTAACCAAATACCTGAAAAAACTGTCAACAATGTATACGCTCCTTCTGTCAAAAATAGTTTGACAAATATTACACATGCAACATCTGAAGGGATTTGCTCATTCCAGAAACAGGGGTGTTGAACTTTTACTTTGCACAATATGGTTGATATTGCAGCAACTGAAAATGCATATGCATGCAAACATCATTCATATAATCTTCTTCAATATACCGTAACAAATTTTAAGTGAATACAAGCTGCCAATAAATTGTATTAGCTAACCCGAAAAAAGTATCACTTTTATGAAAATGCAATGGCTTCGTCCATTCAAGTGTGTGTTTTTCTGGAAGATGCCATCTAAGGAATGTATAGTCAGTTTCAACTTTGTCCTTGAAAAATAAAATGAGTTTTGTGTGGGGCCATTTTTATTGATACTTATTTAATATAATTATCATGTTTTTTTTTATATGTTGTCATTAAAACGTTTAGTTTTAATTTATATGTTATTCAAAATAGTACCTTTGACTGTTATAGTTTATGGGTATTATTATTCAAATTTAAACTCAGTTATAATATAGGTGACTTTTGGTATCAGTATCAATACAGAGAAATTAACTTATTATCTATATGGCCTAAGTTAAACCATTGCGTGATTCCATTTCCACTTAACAGGACCCCAAAATCAACAGACATGGAATATAACTTCTTGTCTTTTTATCATAAAACTATGTAAATAAATTCAAAGTCAGTGTGTAATAACATACACATGTATTTAAGATAATCAAATCTTTAATATTAGTGTTAAAGAGACATGCAATTTATTAAAATAACAACAAGTAAACAAAACCACACTCTGGGAATAATGTATTTATTTTATCATATTTGTTATAAGATTTTTTTTTTAATTCAACCATTCATCATTTAGACAAATTGTTCTTTGTTAAAGCTATTTTAACAGTAAATGCAGTCCTGTGTCAATATCAGAAAATGTAAAATACTATTGTTTATATTCCAATCCAGCCATTAACTGTCAAATGAATAGTTTACAAAGACAACTATTAATAGTGAAATTAAAATATAAAATGACTTTTTTGGTACATTCCAATTAAAAACAATAATCAAACTAAACATTGTTTCAACATGACAAGTGGTATTTATTATTTTTTTTATATTACAGTGTTGGTACTACCCATTAGTATGATAATATGAATTGCAAGAAAAGATCTAAGAAAACAAATCTTATGGAAAATATAATAATTAACAATAAACAGTTATTCTTTAACCCTGTCAATACAAGATAGGACGTTGACAATTTAGCCCGCTGGAAGCAGTAATTTGAAACGTTTCCCATTCCTCTCATGAACTTTTAAGTTCAACTTTGTTGAGTTTCCTAAAACAGGAGTCTGTCGTGAAACTTGGTCATCCAGTGGCTACAATCTGAAGAATAGTAAAATGAATATTTTAATCATAACAATCATATATATGCGTTTAGGCATTTGAACATATTTAAAAGGTAGATGAATGATAGTATTGCCAATGAAGGGAAGGCCCATTTTAAACAACATGAAAACTAACCTATATAAGTGACAAGAACTGGACTTTCTAAACAAGATTTTAATGCAACTGAACAGAATGCAATTTGGGCTCTATGGTACTCCAATGTTCAAGTTTAAACTACTTAAAAAGCAATAAAGCAGAAGTATAAAATGTATGAATGTTCCTGTAAAACTCCATTAAAATGTTCCCATTTCCCTTAAGAGGAGTATTCAAGACAGTTTGACATCAGGCAGTCAAACAGACAGAAAAACATATATTCAACATCCTGCCCATAACATGTCGTAGGGTAGGCATTCTTAATAATCCTTATTAAGTATTTCTCTCACTTTATTTTACTGTATGATATTTATGTTCATTGTCATTAATAAAAGTTGAATTATGAAGAAGCCATTTATATAAATATACATATGCTTTCTTTTATCCAAATGACTGTACTGAGTATACTGCTATATGTTTTGAAATATGTTTTTAATTTCACAATATAGTTTTGTTAACAAACTATATATATAACCTGATAATGCTATGTATTACCTCACTGCTCTTGATGTATTAGATCTGGTGTCGGTTCCATTCCCTTATGTAGCAGACTTGTGAAGAACTAATCAACACTGGTTCTTCCGACTTTGGCTGGCAAAACCACTCAACTAAAACAAAAAATTGTTATAAACAATATGAGATAAATAATGTATCTATCTTTTTATCTATAACATGTTATTTGAAGGATACAGTTAAGGTCTCAAATCACAATTATGCTTACATCTACTCATTTATATTACACACGCACGCACGCACGCACGCATGCATCAACGCACGCACGCACGCACGCACGCACGCACGCACGCACGCACGCACACACACACACACACACACACACACACACACACACACTTCTTTATGTGTTTTCAATAATATAATAACATACTACTGAACAGTAGCAATTATCCTCCTGGGTGCCTCTACCAGGGTGTATTAAGAGAAAGTTGTAGAAATAGACTTTAGAATGGGTAAGATGCCTTGAAAATGACGTCATTGCTGTCAACTTTTCTCAATGTTTACACGCGGTTTATTTTGATTGTAAATATGTGCAAATGAAACAAAATATGTTTAAAGCGAGGGTATGTCTGTACACAGTAAGGGCGAGACCTGCAAGCCATTGTTGGTTTCGACCCAGAGTCGTGACTTGTGTAAGATTATGGAATAATATGCACACAATAACAAGGTAAATATCGTTCTCAAAATGCACCTTGTTGTCACTGTTTTTGTTTCAAAGTTCCGTGGATAAGTTTTATGCATACATTGGGTCAAAAATAAGAAATTGATTTTTTCTTACCTCTAAATTCATGACTATCATGGATATCGATGTTATAACATTTGTTTCCTATTTAGGCAGAGTCCATGTGTCTGTAAAATCGTCAAAATAAGTTGGGAATCAAGCATTTTTATGTCGAGAGGTCGGTTAAATTTTGTCCAAAAGTTAGCCGAATCACGCGCGGATTAGGATAACTTATTTTTTATACAATCGGTTTTCGGATTACTTGACCAAACCAGGGAGATAACCAAAAGATAACCGCTGGTTAGGACTTATCCACGTTTATACAATTGGCTGCAGATGTCGATCTCAAAACTTTTTTTTGATGAAAATTTTCGATGTAACCGGTTGTAACCAATGTAACCGCGTAACCCGATATTTGAGATAGAAAAGAACACTTTTTTAAAACTTTTCAAAAATTTTGCTGTAACTCATTTTAAATAGTGTTACCACATATCTCTGATCATATGTTGACCTGAAAACTTGTTTTTTGATGAAAATTTTCGATATAACCGATGTAACCAGTTGTAACCAATGTTACCAATGTAACCGCGTAACCCGATATTTGAGATAGAAAAAACACACTTTTTTCAATCTTTTCAAAAAAATTGCTGTAACTCATTGTAACTATTTTAACCGCATAACTCTGATATGATGTCGAGCTGAAAACTTGTTTTTTGATGAAATTTTCGATGTAACCGATGTAACCGGTTGTACCCAATGTTACTGCGCAACCCGATATTTGAGATAGAAAAAACACATTTGCAAACTTTTCAAAAGCTTTGCTGTAACTCATTGTAACTAATGTAACCGCATAAGTCTTATCGGATTTCGACTTTTGGGGTTGAACTCTGATTTTGTTTTCATTGTATATAATATGTTCTGTTTATTTGCCTGTAACCCATGTAACTATAACGTGAGAAGGGTTACGCAATTCAAAGCTCTCATTTTATGGGCCAATTTCTGGCGCAAATTGTGATGTACTTCTTGATGAAATATGGACCACTTAAAAAAAGTGGGTCACATGAGGTCAAAAACTAGGTCATTATGTCAAATCTTAGAAAATCTTTTCCGGAACCATATCATGGTAATGATTGGTCAAGTTTTAAACGCCCAGTAAATCTACATTTTACTGACCGTTCCTAGGCGGTACCTAACAATTCTTGATAAACATACCTATTTTTTATATATATAGTATGTATGCACTGTGCTGTTTGTGGAGTTTTGTGCTGTTCTTCTATGTTTCTTGTTTGTTTTTTGTGTTCTATGTCTTTGGCGTTTGCCCAGTGCCACTTAACCGGGTTTATGTTTAAACTTTTGCTACTGAGCTTGTTTCTGTAGCTTTTTGCATAAATATTGTTCAGAATTGGTCATGATGTACCCCTTGATGAAATATGGACAACTTAAAAAGTGGGTCACATGGAGTCAAAAACTAGGTAATTAGGTCAACTCTTAGAATAATCATTGGAACATACTAGAGGCATTATACATGGTCAAATATTAATGAAACTTAGTCAAAATGTTTCCCTGATGAACTCTTGGCTGTAAATGAAGCTGGGTCACATATGATCGAAAATCAGGTCACAAATCTTAGAAAAATCTAGTCTGGAACAATATCATGGTAATGATTGGTCAAGTTATGTTCAAAATTGGTCATGATGTAGCTCTTGATGTAATATGGACTGTTTAAAAAAGTGGGTCACATTTGGTCAAAAGCTAGGTCACTAGGTTAAATCTTATAAAAAATGGAACATACATGGCATTATACATGGTCAAATATTGCTTGAAACATAGTCAGAATACCTTGGTCTTTAATAAAACTTGGTCACATATGATCACAAATTAGCTCACTAAGTCAAATCTTAGAACCTTTTTGTCCGGAATGATTGGTCGGATTATGTTCAAACTTGGTCATTATGTACCCCTTGATTAAATATGGAACGCTTGTAAAAGTGGGGCACATAGGGTCAAAAACTAGGTCAAATCTTAAAAAAAAAACTTTAAAAAAAAACCATCTAAGGCAATAATTATGGTCTAATATTCATGAAACTTGATCAGAATGTTTTCCTTGATGAACTCTTTGAAATGTTTAAAACTGGGTCACATGTGATAAAAATTAGTATGACTGAACACATGATAATAAATATATGTATTTTATGATGATTTACTACCATCAACTTCCATTATAATCGATAATGATGCTCCTAAAAGCTTGAAAATAACACACAGTGAACATGATCAACAGGTACCTTAAAATGTCATTATCCACCTATTTACTGTTATCAATTCAGACATATCTGAACTTTCACTTTGAAATCATTCAAATTCATAGAAACTATTACAAATGTTACTCTGTATACAAAACTTTTATTTCAAATACTAAACTAGTAATTCCAACCAAACTCAAACGTATATCCAACGTTCATAACTGTCCATTTCTCTGCATGTTATATTACATGTTAATATAGGAATAGTCCACCTACTTTTTATTTCCAATCCAAGAAGATCCTAATCAGGCGGGGGATATCAATTCAACGAATTTGCTTGTTAGCTAATGTTTTCGAGAAGCAGACTTCAAATATATTGATATGAATATGTTATATGTCATTCGATAAGGCTAATTGTGTTGTAGTTCAGGTTTATTTGACGCATGTTTTTATCTCAATGAAATATGTAGTAATTAATTATTTATGTCGTAAGTTAAACAGCGGTTGAAAAAAACATCATCAAGGATTGGCATGGTATAATTACTACGTCGAGTAGAGCTATTTTTCATATCAATCATACCTCCAAAATTGAATGCTACAAAGTTACGTAAGTCTATGTCTACATTGCGACTATCCTCACATAGATTAGGCATTAAACAGGTAGACTGAATAGATCACTATCAAAACCCTTAAACGAATGAAGATGTGTATATATTACAGTATATTTTGTTCCATTCAAAATGTTCATCCATTTTTCAGACAAATTAAATAATATTCAAACAGATACAACACTATATCCGACAACCAAAACGTTTCTGGTATCCTACATAAATAAGAACAAACCTTCAACCACCATTGACCTGACCTGTCCACATCCTCCACTCAAATCGTTTTCCCTTTCTCATTCTCCGTATTTGTTTTCCCATATATTCGCTTCCTCTTCCTTACCATTTTTTGGCCCCATATCCCAATCTTTATTCTTCATATTTCATTTTGTTAATATTCGATAAAACAAAACAGCATTAAAATCAGCTTAACGGAATAACAGAAGCGAGACATAGTATAAGCTTTCTCCTCTATTCTGTATATTTATTGTTTTGTGCAAATATCAAATGTCTTCATTTCCCATGCAAATAAGTAATGTTTATGCTCAAAATTGTATACACAATGTGAATGAAATATTTGAAAATTAATTTACCATAATTATGAACTCTGTGTGATTTCAATAGACAAGACTCAGTCTTTTTGTAATATCCTGTGCAGTAAAACATACGACAGCTGTTTTCCGAATACATACCTTTTATGTGTATGTTGTAAGTTGTATTGAGTTTAAACAGAACTGACACTTCTAGATATTTCTACACATGCAATGTTAATTATCTGTTGTTTTATTTTTAAGGACATATTATTTACTGACATATTCAATTCCAATTGTCGACCATGTTCCTATTATCAATGCTAATTTAGAATCATCAAACGAATAAACAATAATGCTATTGATATATTTGATATCAATTTATTACAAACATTTTGTTACAGATTCTACTAAATGATGTAATTATTTTTTTATGTCTACAAGAATTATATAATTCATGTATGTTTGACTATCAATCTTTTAATTTAATTAGACCAGAACTTTTGTCTTTGGTTTGGGTTAGAGGCCACAGTTTCGAGTTCACTTTGAAATAGTGTTTGGGTTAATGGACTCGTAGAGGCCAAAGAGCAGACGATCCCGTTGTGGAGTTCATTAATGGCAAGTTTCTTACCGGTTACCAACCGTCATATAATATAAGGACATTCCAAACAACATTAATGAGATATCGACCCCTACAAAAGCAGCTCACTTTTCGCACCTGCAAGAGATTGCATCCAGCATTCCCGAGCTAGACGTTATGCTGATATATCTTTGTTGATAGGTAGATATTGGTTGGAGGTACATCATGTTCTTGACCAAAAGGTTTTGCGTTTCAGGAAAGAAGCTTAAGCAGTCACATCGAGAGGATGTTTTTCCGCTTCATGGTTGATGAGAGAGAATATTTAAGGTTCTTTTTGTATAATGTTAACAGTCTTGTAAACAAGATGATTGAATACAGGATATTGGTTCATGTGTTTGGCAATAAGCCATCATAATCAGTAGGTCCTATGATGTTAAGAGTTTTGTCTCTGACAATTTTATGTAGATGACGGACTGATGTCATTACCTACTCAGGCTGATGTCATAGACCTTTTGTTCAGATCTAGAGATGATGTCATGAAAAATGGCAATCTCCGCCTTCACAAGATAGCTTCTAACAGCACAGCGGTCATGAGTAGTTTCCTCGTTGATGACTTAGCAAAGAACCAAAAGGCAGGTTGACTTTCTATTAGATCAATAACAGCAATTCATTGAGTATTTCTGCCCAACTAGCTGCTGCATTAATTATTTTATCATGTGATCTTGTCTTACGCTTTCTATCTTTAAATAATGAACAATATATCAATATAAATACATTTTGATATATTACCTACATTTAATATGTAATCATTGAGTCCAAGCGGATATGGAGTTTGCAAACGGTTAATCCAGTCAAGTTCAGCGATGCATCTCGCTTTGCATTTATAGGAATTACTTTCTTTATCTGTAAATAATAAATGTTCTATTGGATAAATGGTTATTCTTTCTATGTCCGGCCTTATAAAATTTTGATACCAAAAAGGTCAAGTGATTATTCTTCTTTTTGATTTATAAACATGTTCTTGTAATCGGGCTTTCAATCGTAAAATATTCATAAAGTCTATATTTCATGTCTAGAACAAGACCAGAAGTTAAAACGTGTGTTTTAAGTTAAATTTTAGTTAAGCTACTGAGCTTATTTCTGTAGTTTTTCGTATAAAAATCGGATACAAAGCTCATTAACCTTTACAATACGATTATAAATCTACGTAGGTCTCAGTCGAAGATGAAACAAGTTGATAAAAATTATAATACGATTTATATGAAAAACTACAAAAACAAGCTCAGTAGCCAAAATTCCACAATAAACACAGTGTCGAAGTCGACAAATGTCGACACATGTCACAAAATCAGATATTTGCCACCTCTTGGTCACTTCAAATGCTAGCACTGGTTCAATAACTTAAATTTGTAATCAAATTTTATAAAGCTGCTATATTTCGATTATAGATTAGTGATCAATGATATAAGCTATGCAGACAATTCATTTACCACACATAGTGTGTAAAATCGCAATATAATGCAGGACGACATTTATGATTTTTTTACAAGAAAGTCACAAAATTGAATGGTTTAAGTTACCCCGAATGTATAGTGTATTAGGCATAGCATAGAGAATGTGAAAAAAACATCATCAAATTGAAGAATAAACAACATAAAAATATAATATAGAGAGAAATGAGTTGAAACTTTACAAATACTAAAAGACATAGGATAATTTACTGGTCTATGTGATGTTCAAGCGTAAATGAATTTATTCGGCACAAATGATCTGATAACTAACAAATATTAAGTTAAAACGTGTAAAGAAATTTAATCGGAGACACAACTGATGTAATTGAATGAAGACACATGGGTGTAAAACCATTAAGCTCTTTAAAGAAACTACTTTTATTGAAAATGTTGAACAATTTATAAAGGTAAAAAAATATTTGTATGCCATCTTTTAAAATATCTCAAATCAAATTATGTCAGAAAATAGAATATTTTTCGGATCAAAGTTAATAAACAACGAGATGAATTATGACGTATTGCTTGACAAACAAGAACACTTGGTGACAAAATAAAAAAGGGTTTTTATTACAGCAATGAAAAGGTGAAAGCAATCACAAACAGTGTATATATGTCACGAGAATAATATTGCAGACATTGAAGTATAAAGTAAAGCACTATATAAACGAAATTATCAATTTTAAGTACGCTTTAACAGTCACAAACGTCTTCTGCAAATAAATGAATTAAGCCCGAGCAACAGGTATAATTAATCCATTAATCTCTCATATATTTCATCGGTCACCCTTATGTAGCTTGAAACTATATGGCGTACTTTCTTTATCGAAGAAAGAGCTTGAATAACCTGAAAGTTGGTACCTTAAGAAAATGTTTATACATAATGATCTAACACCAACGGTGTAGAATGTCATCAATGTAACGAAAAGGTTACATATTGCAATGTGTTTTTTGTGACTGTATTTATAGTAGTGTTAAGTTTGCATTAATATAACTATTTTTAAGAATCGATGTAGTTCATTATATCATGATTGAACTTTCTGGTATTCCCATACCAGATGCTTATTTGTAACAATATTATTATGATAATGCTTATTTGCAAAAATATTTTATGAGTACTCTCTTAAAAGTATGAGTTGAGTTTATTTGTTTCGAGTAATTGACAAACCAAGATGGAAATTGAAAAAATGTCATTTATTCACATTAAATGACGTATATCGTTACCAACGAACAATATACATGTCCGAAACAAAGTTGGAGGTAAATAAAACGACCTCCAATAGAACATATCAAATAATACAAAATGCATTATGTAAGACAAATAGGAGGATAACAGTATAGCGAATGTAAGATAACATTATAGCAAAAAGTAAAAAGATAATAGAAAAATAATATTAACACAAACAGGCATGGCGTTTAAGCGAAAATGGAAAGGACCTTATTAGGTATACTAAGTAAAACGCACTGGCCTATATATTGGGTGAGGTAGGGTGGGATAAAAAGCTAATGAAAATACTGCGTAATTCAGGTTAGCATAAGTTATCTGTGAAATTATTGCGTTGTGTTATCCGCAAGATGAGACGGTTAAATAATACTATCAAAATTGTAAACTCGGTACTAATAATTTACTACGTAACGAGTTATATCCCTTGAAAGTATCATAAATAAATTTATTTCTTAGGCAATAAATTAAATTATTATGATAAAAACGTATAGACTCTAAAACTTCAGTAAATATAAATATTATTTTTTTCTAATGTATATCAGTTTGGCGGCATTGTTAGTGTTTTAAGTGTTAATAACGTTATTTGCAATACCTGGTACTTTAACAAACAATTTTGATGAAAAGAAGCATTTTATTGCAACGCGTAAAATGTGGAAAAATCACAAAAAGTAAAACAATGTCACAATATTTGATTTTTAAAGTATCTGCACCAGGACGAAAAGTGATCACATGTGAAGTAAATTAATTCTACCTCACAAGTAGTTATTTCTTAAAGTAGTTATCTGCTGCCTTTTTTCAAGTGTATCATATTCATAACCATTTTGTATATAAAACTATGAAGTATCTTTAAATAGTGGAAATGCAAAATAACCCATTCTGTAAAAATAAAATGTTATACAGAACAGTTTCGGCAATTTTAACCGCGAAACTGATCTAAGTAACATATATTTATAAATGCATATTTTAAAAAGGCATCTGTTTAAGTTGAGTATTACCTGTATTTCTGACACCACTTTGTTAACAAACTTTATCCACAGCAAGCAATAACTTCCTTGACAACCGTTGACTTCCATATCCGTCGAATTCCATTACCTCCCTGGGAACAACCAACTGACAATGCCTCGACCTCTCTAGAAGAAACAATACCTACCATCAAAATACTAGGCATCCACTTATTTCTTAAGCAAGCAGCACTATCCTTGATATGCAATGTATTATTGGTCATATTAAAGTAGAACTGGTGCAACAAACAACATTTCATGATCCGAATCGAACTTCGCGGCATCGAACGTGGAAAAAACGTCAAATCAACTAAGATTGAATACATTCAATGTATAAAAGGTAACATGGTTTCAACTTAACATCGCAACAATGTGTAGCATGTTTCTATCGCTTTAAATACCTGAAAAAATGTGAGGAAATTTCCTTAAGATAAATGTATTATATTTTGAAAGATTCATTTAAAATATGTTTGCAATATTTTGTTGTTGTTTTTTATTATTATAAATAGTCTCTAAATATCTATAAAAAAGATTGTATAGTATGGGGACATGTAGATTGAAATTGTTTTCGTATGGGATCTTTATAATTGTTAAGCGTTTAACTACAATCGTGAGAGAGTATAAATTTGCAAGAATTTCTACTTGAAAAGAATGTAAGCTTAAGACTTATGCTTGCATAACTAAACACTTCACTGTTTTTTAACATTGAAATCTCAACGTCTGCAATACCTTGAGACCAACCATAATTCACAGACCTTTCAGGTTGAAGAATGCCTAGCAAACGGTGATGTGCCGTCTTGGTTAAATTATAAAAGTATGATTGTAGCCTTTGTAATACATTCTTTGTTATTTTTATATTTCCGTGCTTGAAGTTCTTTTTTCACCAGACCTCATATATTGCACTATTTACAGGTTTGACAACTAAATGCTTTGCAATATTTTCTCCAAATGATTTTTCTTACTTAGTTTGAATTCATATTATATTGTTTTACCACAAAATGATTTATAATTTGCGTCATTGTCATAACAATGGTCGTGTAGTTCAAATATGGCATCTAAGTCATGAACTGGGTGCATACTATCAAATGGATTACCTGATATTCAGTACTTCGGAGTGTGTGTTTGTGGAAGAAATTGCAACATCGCCCAATGAATG
Source organism: Mya arenaria (assembly GCF_026914265.1). Lineage (NCBI taxonomy): Eukaryota > Metazoa > Mollusca > Bivalvia > Myida > Myidae > Mya > Mya arenaria. Next base: position 81,305,884 of record NC_069125.1, read on the forward strand.
TCTATTTTACATCTTTATTATTACCTTTATGACTGCCTTTATTATTCATTCAAAGCAAACTTAGTTAAAGTTATTCCACAAAAAGCATATGCCAACTTTTATATCAACCTGTTCTTTTTAGTAAATACACTTAGGATTAATGATTGGATAACTTTTTTCTCTTTGATGCAATTTACTGTAATTATATATTATCACAATATTATTGTATCGTTTTTGCTGTTAATACCCCGGTATTTGACCAAAACTTTAGTAATTCATCTATAATTCAATTACCTTGTTTAAATATGTGGTCTTTTATTTCAGACATAATTTGATCCGATGATTAATTTTAGAGAGTCAATTTATTCATCAGGATAATTATATTTGTTTTGTTCCGGATCCACCTTTAATCATATTTAAATGTTGTTCACTTCTTTTCTGTGGTTTCATCTAAGAGAGTTGTGTAAACAAATCGTTGTATACTTTTGAGTAAACATTGAGTGTATTAAATCTGTATTTATTTCAATCAATCAAATTAGAATTAACTATTTAATACAACGGTGTCATTGTTTTAGCAATACATTTATTTCGACTAACTTCTTGAGGAATGTTTAATCTGTAGTGTCATAATTACACTATCCTTAGTGTTAATGACATTTTTCAACAATTATTGACACTTTTTTAATTGTTTACATGATTGTCCATTGATAGTAAACAGAATGTCTGAAATACTTGTACATGTTACGGTAATGACGTCATTCTTTGGATGGGTAAATAGATTTTAGATCTTTGTAGAGTATGTCATAGGAAGAATAACCTCCCAGTAACTTCTTAACATATGATCAAAAGTAGCCACAAAGTACTCATGGCATTCCGTGAAATTTAATAGGCTATATTTGAGGGAAGGCATGTACTTTGTTAGATGGAGGTAACCCAATTTATCAAAATCAAGTGAGAAATTATGCATCACCACGGTGTAAATTCACAATAGTGTTGTCATATAAGATAAGACATTCACTTTTATCTAAAATATTCACCTTAAAATCAATATTATTTTTTTATAAATTTATCTTAACTGTATACACCCTTAAAACTTAATTTCTAACTTTGTTACCAATAAAATATTGTCAAAGATAGATATTGGAGTGGGTTTAGATATAAAGATTATCCGGGAACTTATTCAATCGTCCTATGTGCGAATCTACTTTTAAATTTCGACCACTGTGCACTTTCAATCCTCGACCACGATCCACCTGAATCCTTTACCGAAAATATTGGTGCTGGTGTAGGTGCCGCTTATGCCCACACAAGTTGTAAAAAAGCCCTTCATTTTGCTGTTAAGACAATGTTAATCTAAGTGGAATGCTACTGTTTGATTTAGTAAGAGAGCTACGTAGTCCTTTTGTGAGATATGTAGCAGCATTTGTCAAAATGTATTTTTAATATTGTTTTGTTTTGATGAAAAGTAACATTGTCTACCATACCTGAACTAAATAATTTACCAATTCCAGTACTTTCTAAACCACTAAATATATCCGTAGCTAGTGGAGTTAACATATTTGGAGCAAACTTTGCTGCCATTTGAAGCACACATGTTTCAAGTCTATCACAGTAACATTTCTTTTGGATTTGTATAACTATGTTATTCATTTTGGTGTCCGTTAACGTAAGTGGGAAGTTTCCGGTCATGTTTTATTGGAGTTTTTGTGTTATATTCTTTTGTCAATGATTGCTTTTGGTCACCCGTTCAATGTGTTGAATTAGTTTTAAATTATAATTTTATCATTTGTTTTTAAATGACAGGTTCTTTTCAAACTGTATCCTTGCTTACCTTTTCTTCGTATAGGAATAGTGCCATTACCTTGTAGTATGCTTCAGCTTGATAATTTAACATCACTAGAATATATAAGAGTAAGAAATATCTGAAAAATAAATATCCTCAAAAATTGATATTTTACAGCTCCAGGTGACGGTAATGCGTGAACGCTTGAGTATAAAGTAAATTGGAAACACAAACTATGTCAACTATCAAACTGTTATTTGGAAAGTGTTAAGTATATGAATTAAATGAAAAAGAAAAAGCATAATTTGAAAAAAAATCGCTGTCAGAACAACAGTGGCCGTTTTTGGAGCAATAAAAAGAGTACAACTATTATGGAATGAACTAAAACAAATACTAAAAATTGTTATATTAACTCACACGGACAAGAACTGTTCTTCACTTTCTGAACAGACAGTCACGAAAAACTCATTTTAATAAGTTACCTTTTTGTTGTATTGATGACCTCCTATACAAATTATATGTTCAAAAGTTATCAACAATTTGATTGAACACCTAGAGAGATAGCTTTCGACAGTTTGCGATAAAACAAAAAAAAACACTATAGAATACGACTCTTTAGTAACATTCCATTGCATCGATACTCAAGTAAGTAACATTATGTCCCTGCGGCTTTGAGACAGAAATCAGCTCGTGTGATGGTCATCAATATTCCGCAATGGCAGCTGAGATCCCGTCTTTCTAGCTTATATTCGACTGCGAAGAAATGGTTTTTGCTGCAGCTGTCATCCAGATTGGTTTCAAACATTACAAGCAAATATGTTAATTTATCAACAACAATTATACGAGTTTCATGGAATTTGTATCATATGCTGTTAATATTACGCTGCCTTACCACCTAAAGTTTATTGTTTTTATTTCTAAAAGCTTTGATAATGTCAAATAAATCTGGAGATTCATTCCTCGTGCTGCAAGATATGATAAAATAATAAAAGATAGGGGCTGTAGTGTCCGCTGTTGTGTCTCCGCCAGGTTTTAGCCAGTCTATTTCAGGATCAGATATTGGAGTCATGTAATCTTTGAATGGTTGTAACTCTCAGTTACAGATACTCTAGGTTCATCTAGTTGCTGAGTTAATATTATCACAGAGGTAGAAATAAAAAATGAGTCTGAAAAAATGCCAATGATTATATTCAGGGCAAATGGAGGACTTGTATATGAAGTATCATATTATATTTTTATAGCTGATTATATATATATTGATAGTATCTTTCCATAAGTTAAAAATACATTTCATCAATCCAGTAATGATAAGGAAAGAAAAATAAAATCTAATGATCTTCGCGTACGATTTTATGGAATACACTGTAATTATAAAAGAACGTACGACAGCAGAGCCAATGAAAACAAATCGTTTTGTTTTTATAATGTTGGTGTTTCGACCACTATGCACTTGCAATCGTCGACTACGATCCACTTGAATCCTTTACCGAATATATTGGTGCTGGTGTAGGTGCCGCTTATGCCCACACAAGTTGTAGAAAAGCCCTTCATTGTGCTGTTGAGATAATGTTAATCTAATTGGAATGTTACGGTCGATTTAGTAAGAGAGCAAAGTCGCCCCGTGTAAGATTTGGAGTATCATTTGTCACCATGTATGTATTTGTTTTTGTTTTGATCAATAGTAACATTGTCTACCATACCTGAACTAAATATGTTACCAATTCTAGTACTTGCTAAACCCGAAATATACCCGTAGCTAGTGGAGCTAATACTTTTTGAGCAATCTTTGCAGCAATTTGAAGCACTCAAGTTTCAGTCCACCACAGTTACATTTCTTTTGGATTTGTATATGTTATTCATTTCAGTGTCCGTTAACGTAAGTGGAAAGTTTCAGTCCAAGTTTAATATAAAAGTTATTGGATTTTTTTGGTTGTATTGTTTGTCAAAGATTGAATTTGGTCACCCGTTAAATGTGTTGTATTAGTTTTTAGTTATTTTTTATCAATTTTTAAATTGACAGGTTCGTTTCGAACTGTATCATTGCTAACCATTTCTTCGTATAGGATTAGTGCCAATACCTGGTAGTCTGCTCCAGGCTGGTAACCTAACAACACTAGAATATATTATGGTTAGAAATATCTGAAAAATACATATCTTAAAAAAATGGATATTTTACAGCTCTAGGTGAGAGTAATGCGTGAACGCTTGGGTATAAAATGAATTGGTAACACATACTATGTCAACTATCATATTGTTTTTTTGAAAGTGTATAGTATGTGAGTAAAGTCAAAAAACTCAAAGAAAATAAAAGCATAGCTTTAAAAAATATCGGCTTTTATTTGAGCAATAAAAAGGTTAAACCAATCACAAACAGCATAAAAATGTCAACATTATTATTTAAAAGACATGGAAGTAGGAAGTCTAACCAGTTGTTAAAGTAATAATCAACTGTAAAATCTTATCAATCAGCCTAACAAATCTTTCTAAATGAATGAATTGAGCCTGAGTAACTGTTCTTACTTATCCAAAACACACTTGATAGCAAGAAATTAGATATGGTTCACCGCAACCCTTTCTGTAACATGAAACTATATAGAGTACATTCAATATCAAAGAAAGTGATCTTGCAAAGTACTCTTGATAACGATCAATTAAATATGTTTCATTGGTGATTCATCTGTAACATGAAACTAAGTGGTATCCATTAAATATCAAAGAAAGAGCTTGCAATACGTGAAATTTAATTTTGTAAATAAAATCGTTAAATGTCCTAATATTTGATAGTTTTGATATGTTTATGTATACACATTTACCCTTATCCTATCCCTAGTCCTAATCAAGCACAAAATTGGTTACAATTTGATTTTACGTCCAGAATAAATTCTTAAACGTGTTTAGCATGAACATGTCTGTTCGAATTAAAGAAATCGCGAAAACTTGATAAAATTATGTTTTTTGTGTAGTTATATCTAGATTACAATTACATATGATTGTATATAGTTAACGTCAATGATGAATCATTAAACGTCTTAATGGCAGTTACTCTAACCCTAACCCATCGGGACTTCCTGAAAATACAACCAACGATAAACATATTCAATACGTAACCTTGATTAAATTTTACACGGTTGGATCAAAATACCTAAAAATGATACTAAATTTCATCCAATCTAAGACTTAATAGAGAAAACATAATGTCAGCTATAAATAATAAATGAAAAATATTCTTTCTGATAGACATTGATCATAGCCTGCCCTATCGAATAAAAGCTTTGTTTTATATAAAATATTTAAAAAAAATATTATGTTCATAACGCAAATTTATCTAGATACTCCGTTTAGGTTTCTAGGAAACGCATGCAATGTGAATAATGTCTTCAATTAAGAATTGATTATTATTTGTCTGCGTTTCATTGATGTATGAAGTGTGTGGAAAATTACACCTAATTTGCATAAACACCAAATATTTTTTTTTTGTGATTTTTCCACTTTTTCCGCGTTGTACGGAAATGCTTCTTTCCATCGAAAGTATTTGTTTATATGCCGTGCATTGCAAAACACATTTTTAACAATAACAAGTTTTTTATATAATTGCTTTCTGTAAATCTGTAAAAAAATAAAATATTCATAAAGCAAATTTATCTAGATATTTCGTTTTCGTTTCTAGGAAACGCATGCAATGTGAATAATGTCTTCAATTAAGAATTGAACATTATTTTTCTGCGTTTCATTGATGTATTAAGTGTCGGAAATTTACACCTAATTTGCATAAACACCAAAGGTGTTTATGTATAAATTAAGTGTAATTTTTTCGACACTTCATTCATCAATGAAACGCAGAAAAATAATATTCAATACTTATAATTACAACTATAAAAAAGAAATCATTTTTATGGAAAAAATAAATCATTTTTATTTTGCTTATATCCAAGAACCGCAATTCATCACTCGATAATTCCAATTAGCATGTAGCTTTCTCACGCGTATGAGTACGTCGACTTGGAGACACGTGGGGCTAAATTTAGTAACAATGAGGACAATAATGGCTGCCGAATCTTCATTATTTACCATTTCGAAACGGATTATTTACGTAAAGGTGACTTGTTTAAACTCTGAAATGTATATTTCATTTTTCCTTGCCTAAGACAATAGTACCATTAAACCTACTGCCCTGTTGTTTACATTTTATATCCATGAATGGTTTGCATGTCATTACTTTCATCAAGCTGTAAACCTAGAAAGGCTAAATCTAAACTTTCAATTTTACTTTCATTTTGATTTGTAACTTCAGGCAAATCACTAAAATAAATGTTCATCAGTTCTTCAATTTCTGGAGGATTCTCAGCAGCAGCAGCAGCAGTTTACCCACTCAATTCGGGCTCAAGTAACTCAAAACTACCAAAATTGTTTTTAAACAAGTCAAAATCGGACAGATCACCCGCCATGTTGACTACGTGCTGCGGACAAACTTTTTTTTTCCAGTTCTCCGCAATCAATTTATTGTCACTAATAATAAAACGTAATACCAGAACAATATTTTTAAAAGGTTTATTGTTCAATTGTTGCCTTATTTTAACCCTAAATAACTAATGTAAACAACTTTCTACTATGACGTGACGTCATAGGTTTCAAAAAGAAAGTAGTCCGGTTATAAATATGAATAAGCTGATTTGCATACACGAATGCTTCATGGAGAAATGAATGAATGTCACATAGGTTATTTTATCCAATAGGATTTAAGCATTTACTCACACCTGCTCAAAGCTGTGATTACATACTAGTATGTGTATATAGTATTGGTCTTTAAAGTGTTCTTTATGTGTACTCGTACTCCAAATCTAATTATATAGGTCTGAATGTTGTGTAATTGCATACTGTCATGATGTAACGTGTTTGTTGTATAATTATAAACTGCTTGGTTCGCTCTTAATATCATTATGGAGGAATAAAAGTGTAATTATGGTCTGTGTAATTCTGACAGACGTTAGAAGGATCGATTGGTAGGTGGGGTTGAATGTATTCCATTCCCGAAAACAAAAAGAAAATTTAAGAAACAAGGCCTGCGTTTGCTTTCATAAACACAAGACTGTAGAGAACAAGACGAATCAAGGGTGCAGTTCTTTTTATAAACGTTCAATCTCAGAAGACGTTTGATATATAAATCTAGAATGCTCAAAGTCGTAAGAAACCAATCGTAAGCCAGCTGCGTCCTTCAATATTTTTATGAAAACTACAGAAAGAACCTCAGTAGCCAAATATTTTAAACATAAACCCCGTTTAATGACACAGGGTGAACACCAAAGACATAGAACACAAAAATAAAATAAAATCACAAACAAGAAAGGCAGCACTTTCGTTAATACTATACACGTATGCTGATTAGTCATCGGTGTTGTAGATGGTTTTACACATTCCCTTTAGTACGCTTATTTAACGTAGAGCACACGTGATAATTGTTTTTGACGTAGGAGCAAAATTCATCCACTTTCTCGACATTTTTTGACTTTTGTAACACATCATACCATTCAGTAAATGCCATGTAATTTTATGGTTTTACACACCATGAGTTGCAAATGTACTTACTACACACGTTGTACTATTTGTATTCTTAACATACGAACGAAAACATTCGTTTTGTCCTATTAAAGATAAATATCCGATTATGTGTCATATTTCCACTTGTTTTTATGTGGAAACTTAACTTATAACGCACGTGTGGACTGATAATCTTGACCAAGACATGAACGAATTTGATATTAAGATTTGTTTTGCCTGCTTGTTGTCATGGTAAACGAAACATTGAGGTCCATTTAGAATGAACGGCATACTTGGATTTGTAGCTATTATTGCTTTATTTTAAATATTTATGTGAATCTATTATGTAAATCAATATAACTAGTTTTGTTCAAAATAAACAGCATTCCCCATACAATAAATAGAGGATCTCAAATGAGTGTTTATTTTGTATCGCATTTATTAAACGAGTTCATTTTAAAACGATAAAAACGAGGCTCTGCCGAGTTTTTTATCGTTTTTAAGATGACGAGTTTAATAAAACGATACAAAATAAACACGAATTTGGGATTCTATTTATAACATACCTCATTTACGGTCAAAATCTGGGTCAAAATTTCTTCAATAAACTTCTCTTGTTATAATGAGAAGACTTTACCTTGTGTGTTACTAGGATGCTTCATCCGCAGGAAAGAAAGTAGTCCGACTTAAAAAATTGTATTAACAATACAAATCATAAATCATATCATAATTATCAACCTTTTTTCAAGGTTTCACTTAAAAACAACAAAAATACATATTTCAATCCATTTAAACTAAGCAAATCAATAATAGCAACACTGTCATAACTGCGTGACGTCACAAGAAATCACGCGAGTGTGTACATGTCATTTGGCGGTTAAAGTTTGAATATAGTTTTCAATAGTGCGAATTCGCTTTGTAGCTGGTCGATTACAGCATGGATTTTTGTCATTTTAACGGATGTGCACAAGGAAATTACTTCCGTGAATTCGAGGTACATACATGTTGTAACATTCACCATAAAAAGTGGGATTTCATGTGAAATCAGTGACTGTGACAGTGTGTGAACTTGAGCATTGCTTGAACATCCTAGAATGAGCATTTTGCAAGGAAGTAGACACGTTTTTTTCACTCGAGTACAGGATGCTAGACATTTTCTTGTGTTGATTTGGATTTATGTGGCTATCGTTGTTTATAGATGCAATGTTCTTGTGTACCGATGTTTGTATAATCTGGTTCGCAGGGACATTGTTGTCATTCATATAATGATTCAATTTCTAGACAAGGTATTGTCTGGCACTGTGATCAGGGAGGTGTTTGTTTGGATTAAGCCTAGCCTTCTTCACCATTTGTTTCTTCGTGGAATTGAGTTTTTTGACACCGACATGATTGCTTTTGAAACATCGTTTTTAATCTTTGTTTACATTTTTTGACAGCGCGTATGAATATATTTTTCTGTAATGCGGTTACCTAATTTGCATTGTTATTACACTAGTGATATATGAAAAATATTGCATGGGGTTATATCACTCCTGCGCCGTATGTTATGTTATAAAGACACATCTATCACCACACAATTATTAAACGAACAATGACGTTCAACTCAAAATAGTAGGAAAAAGTAAAATTGTATAATTACTCATGTTTTAACATTTGTGCGCATTTTGTCAAATACTGAGACAAATTATCATCTTTTTTGGAATTGCCAGAAAGCATAACCATTATAGAATGAACTTAAACAATTCCTAAAAATGGTTATATTAACTCACACGGAACAGAACTATTTTTCACTTTATGAACAGACAGTCACGAAAAACTCACTTTAATAAATTACCTCTTTGTTGTATTGATGACATTCTACAACGTTGGCTCAAAGAACAGAAGAACAATACTTAACTATTTTCACTTTAATGCTTCATGAAGAAAACCATATGGCAGTAATAAATAATAAATGACCACTGTATTGTCTAATCAAACTTGAAAATAACTGCCCATACGACTTCGTTCATTTCATCTCTCGAGGCATATTGCGTTTTCCCCTATTTCAACTCTTTATCTTATTAGTATTTTATTTTCCTCCAATGATGAAAATCATTTTATCTAAAGTAAATTTTTGGGTTGTGTTAATGTATTTTCAATCTCTAAAAATGCCATCTCGTCAAATACCATTATTGCTTGATGTGTCATTATTTGTGGTATTTAAATTGATTACGAATACAATATTTAACAAATATTTGAATAATGAGAACCTAAAAGCATTTAAACAAATATAAACATCGTGAGTGAATCAAACTGATTATATTGTATAAACATTTGCTAAAAGTATCAAATTACACGTAATTCAAGCTCTTTCTTAAATACTGAATGTATGCCAGTTAGATCCAAGTTACAGTAGAGTCACCGATGAAACAGATTTAATTATTCGTTATCTAGAGTATTGTACAAGATCCCTTTCTTCGATAATGTGTGTACGCCATATAGTTTCAAGTTACAGCAGGGTTGGCGGTGAAACATAATGGATTTTCATGTGTGTTTTGGATGAAAAAGAACGAAGTTGCTCGGGCTCAATTCATTAATTTACAGAATATGTATACAACTGATTAATTATTTTTTAAAGTTGATTATAGCCTTTTAAAATGGTAAGAGTTTATACTTCAATGTCGTCAAAATGTTTCTGTTGACATTATTATTCTGTTAGTGATTGTATTCACCATTCTTATTGCTGCAACAAAAGCCAGTGTAGTTCTGTCACAGATTGTTGTGGTATTTTTTCAAGGTTTAAATTCCCAACTTTGTCAACTTTTGGTCCTAACTTAGGGACGACATATATTGAATGTTATGACATTTTCGACCTCTGAGTGATGATTTAGTGCTGGAAATGTTTTCGACCCTTCTTCAAAATGTAAAGTCAACTTTTTTTTCATTGAGTTGTGTGATTTTAACCACATTCTTAACACTTTTCGAATAACAATTTGATATTTGAAAGATTTTGTGTTCCCAATTCATTTTATACTAAAGCGTTTACGCATTAGCGTAACCTTGAGCTGTAAACTATCCATTTCTTTTAGCGCACGTGTGGACTGATAATCTTGACCAAGACATGAACGAATTTGATATTAAGATTTGTTTTGCCTGCTTGTTGTCATGGTAAACGAAACATTGAGGTCCAGTTAAGAATGAACGGCATACTTGGATTTGTAGCTATTATTGCTTTATTTTAAATATTTATGTGAATCTATTATGTAAATCAATATAACTAGTTTTGTTCAAAATAAACAGCATTCCCCATACAATAAATAGAGGATCTCAAATGAGTGTTTATTTTGTATCGCATTTATTAAACGAGTTCATTTTAAAACGATAAAAACGAGGCTCTGCCGAGTTTTTTATCGTTTTTAGATGACGAGTTTAATAAATACGATACAAAATAAACACGAATTTCGGATTCTATTTATAACATACCTCCTTTACGGTCAAAATCTGGGTCAAAGTTTCTTCAATAAACTTCTCTTGTTATAATGAGAAGACTTTACCTTGTGTGTTACTAGGATGCTTCATTCGCAGGAAAGAAAGTAGCCCGACTTAAAAAATTGTATTAACAATACAAATCATAAATCATATCACAATTATCAACCTTTTTTTCAAGTTTTCACTTAAAAACAACAAAAATACATATTTCAATCCATTTAAACTAAGCAAATCAATAATAGCAACACTGTCATAACTGCGTGACGTCACAAGTAATCACGCGAGTGTGTACATGTCATTTGGCGGTTAAAGTTTGAATATAGTTTTCAATAGTGCGAATTCGCTTTGTAGCTGGTCGATTACAGCATGGATTTTTGTCATTTTAACGGATGTGCACAAGGAAATTACTTCCGTGAATTCGAGGTACATAAATGTTGTAACATTGACCATAAAAAGTGGGATTTCATGTGAAATCAGTGACTGTGACAGTGTGTGAACTTGAGCATTGCTTGAACATCCTAGAATGAGCATTTTGCAAGGAAGTAGACACGTTTTTTTCACTCGAGTACAGGATGCTAGACATTTTCTTGTGTTGATTTGGATTTATGTGGCTATCGTTGTTTATAGATGCAATGTTCTTGTGTACCGATGTTTGTATAATCTGGTTCGCAGGGACATTGTTGTCATTCATATAATGATTCAATTTCTAGACAAGGTATTGTCTGGCACTGTGATCAGGGAGGTGTTTGTTTGGATTAAGCCTAGCCTTCTTCACCATTTGTTTCTTCGTGGAATTGAGTTTTTTGACACCGACATGATTGCTTTTGAAACATCGTTTTTAATCTTTGTTTACATTTTTTGACAGCGCGGATGAATATATTTTTCTGTAATGCGGTTACCTTATTTGCATTGTTATTACACTAGTGATATATGAAAAATATTGCATGGGGTTATATCACTCCTGCGCCGTATGTTATGTTATAAAGACACATCTATCACCACACAATTATTAAACGAACAATGACGTTCAACTCAAAATAGTAGGAAAAAGTAAAATTGTATAATTACTCATGTTTTAACATTTGTGCGCATTTTGTCAAATACTGAGACAAATTATCATCTTTTTTGGAATTGCCAGAAAGCATAACCATTATAGAATGAACTAAAACAATTCCTAAAAATGGTTATATTAACTCACACGGAACAGAACTATTTTTCACTTTATGAACAGACAGTCACGAAAACCTCACTTTAATAAATTACCTCTTTGTTGTTTTGATGACATTCTACAACGTTGGCTCAAAGAACAGAAGAACAATACTTAACTATTTTCACTTTAATGCTTCATGAAGAAAACCATATGGCAGTAATAAATAATAAATGACCACTGTATTGTCTAATCAAACTTGACAATAACTGCCCATACGACTTCGTTCATTTCATCTCTCGAGGCATATTGCGTTTTCCCCTATTTCAACTCTTTATCTTATTAGTATTTTATTTTCCTCCAATGATGAAAATCATTTTATCTAAAGTAAATTTTTGGGTTGTGTTAATGTATTTTCAATCTCTAAAAATGCCATCTCGTCAAATACCATTATTGCTTGATGTGTCATTATTTGTGGTATTTAAATTGATTACGAATACAATATTTAACAAATATTTGAATAATGAGAACCTAAAAGCATTTAAACAAATATAAACATCGTGAGTGAATCAAACTGATTATATTGTATAAACATTTGCTAAAAGTATCAAATTACACGTAATTCAAGCTCTTTCTTAAATACTGAATGTATGCCAGTTAGATCCAAGTTACAGTAGAGTCACCGATGAAACAGATTTAATTATTCGTTATCTAGAGTATTGTACAAGATCCCTTTCTTCGATAATGTGTGTACGCCATATAGTTTCAAGTTACAGCAGGGTTGGCGGTGAAACATAATGGATTTTCATGTGTGTTTTGGATGAAAAAGAACGAAGTTGCTCGGGCTCAATTCATTAATTTACAGAATATGTATACAACTGATTAATTATTTTTTAAAGTTGATTATAGCCTTTTAAAATGGTTAGAGTTTATACTTCAATGTCGTCAGAATGTTTCTGTTGACATTATTATTATGTTAGTGATTGTATTCACCATTTTATTGCTGCAACAAAAGCCAGTGTGGTTCTGTCGCAGATTCTTGTGGTATTATTTCAAGGTCTAAATTCCCAACTTTGTTAACTTTTGGTCCTAACTTCGGTACGACATATATTGAATGTTATGACATTTTTCGACCTCTGAGTGATGATTTAGTGCTGGAAATGTTTTCGACCCTTTTCCCTTCTTCAAAATGTAAAGTCAACATTTTTTTATATTTCATTGAGTAGTGTGACCACATACTTAACACTTTTCGAATAACAATTTGATATTTGAAAGATTTTGTGTTCCCAATTCATTTTATACACAAGCGTTTACGCATTAGCGTAACCTTGAGCTGTAAACTATCCATTTCTTTTAGGATTTTTTGTTTTGAATTGTCTTTCTCTATTATTCATATGTTTTTTATGTAATCGAAATTGATGGTTTTATACATTCAGTATGATATGCCAATTAAAATTATTAAACACAGGATGACTTTGGTTCTAGACCAAGAAACAACGTGCACACGGGATGATAATTGCTTACTACCTGGAAACAAAATCAATCCAATTTTGTAACATTTCCTTAATCTTGTAATATGATGATACATTTCATCTTCCATTTTCGTGGTTGTACATACCGTTTATTCTTAGCCTATGAACAACATATTTTATATTGTTTTCAAAACTCTGATTGTCAACTTAACGTATTAAACCAATGCTATCTTTGGTAGTGAGTGACCTAGAAGAAGTAAAATCCAATTTGGTGACATTTTTTGACTGGTAATGTTTATGTTTAACGGATAGGTGTTAACTTTTTGGTCGTGACCAAGACACAAATTAAAGCATTCTATTACATTGTTCAAATTCAAGTGCATACGGCAACGATTTAAGGTCTGGTTGAAATATTGGAATATTGAAATGCTTGATACTTTACCTTGTACCTATCGTTTCCTTATTTAAAACTTTTAGGTAATTTGTCAAGTACATCAACATAACTATTTCAAATTTGTGTTCAAGCATCTTCTGTAAAATGAAACTAAATATTATACAATCAATACCATAAAAATGACATATAGTGGAATTACATACCGTAGGCAAATGTTTCTTTTTCTCATTTATTTTTTCACGTATAATCTGTATCAGCACACAGTTCTAAATTGTTATCTTAAAATTTAAGTTCCATTTATTTTGTTAGGATAAACATCCATGCAAAACAATAATGCTCAAGCACACCCATATACTACTACATTCGCAGCCCCAAGCGCCTGCATAAAACACACACTTAAACATAAGCGATTATTCTATATATATACACGCACTCATACACTTACATACACATACGTTTGACTGATGTTCGTACAATCGATGCCCCCTTTATAAGCTAATGTTTTCAAGAACCAGACTTCAAATATATTGATATAAATATGTTATATGTCCTTCGATAAGGCCAACTGTGTTGTAATTCAGGTTTATTTGACGCATGTTTTTATCAAGAAATATGTAGTAATGAATTATTACGTCGTTAGTGAAACAGCGGCTGAAACGAAAATTCATCAAGGATTGGCATGGTATACTTAATGCATCGTGTAGAGCTATACTTCATATCAATCATACCTCCAAATATTGAATGCTACAGAGTTACGTAAGTCTTTGTCTAAATTGCGACTATCCTCACACAGATTAAGCATTAAACATGTAGATGAAATAGATCACTATTAAAACACCTTAACGAACGTATATATACCATATGCAATTTATTAGAATTATCTTTTTATTTTTGAGTTCACATTCTATACTGAACTCTGAGTTATATATTTGACTATGTATTTTAGACAACGTACAAGTATTCATAAATAAGTTGAACTCTTTCATATCGAAAATGAAGCTATAGTAAGTGTGCATAATATTTATGTTTAAAGCATTCGAATTGAGAAACACTACGTTATTCTATATGTAATTTGTATATGTTTATTGTGATTGCCATCTATTGTTTGTTAACAATTAAACAGTGACTGAATCATGTTTACTGATAAAGACAAAGATAAATATTAACTATTGGGGTACCTCTTTATGTATATGTACAAGTTTTTCCGGATGGGTCTATGACTTTCTTTGATACAAATGCTCTGTTCTGTTCTGTTCTGTATACCATAACACTCCAAGTATACATGTTTAATAGATTCAATACCTGAATAACAGAATGAACATCAGCTGCAATCGAAAAGATTGAACTTAAAAAGTAATTTGTTGGTTGGTATTATTCTTTAACGAAATTTGTAGTAGAATCTACTTAATGTAGAATCTATTGTAGATGTGTTTATATTACAGTATACTTTGTTCAATTCAAAATGTTCATCCATTTTTCAGACAAACTTAATGATGTACCAACAGGTACAACACTATATTCGAAAACCAAAACGTTTCTGGTATCCTACATGAATTAGAACAAACCTTAAACCACCATTGACCTGACCTGTCCACATCCTACACTAAAATCGTTTTCCCTTTCTCAATCTACGTATTTTCTTCCGTATATTCGCTTCCTCTTCTTTTCCAATTTTTGGCCTCATATCCCCATCTTTTTTCTTCATATCTCATTTCGTTAATATTTGATTAAACAAAACAGCAATAAAATCAGCTTAACGGAATAACAGAAGCGAGACATAGTATAAGCTTTCTCCTCTATTCTGTATATTTATTGTTTTGTCCATATATCAAATGTCTTCATTTCCTGTAATGTTACCCATGCAAATAAGTAATGTTTATGCTCAAAATGTATACACAATGTGAATGAAATATTTGAAAATTAATTTACCATAATTATGAACTTATGAATGTGTGATTTCAATAGGCAAGACTCGTCTTTTTGTAATATCCTGTGCAGTAAAACTTACGACAGCTGTTTCTAATACTTACCTTTTATGTGTATGTTGTAAGTTGTATGAGTTTAAACAGAACTGACACTTCTAGTTATTTCTAAACATGCAATGTCAATTATCTGTTGTTTTATTGTTAAGGACATATTATTAAATGTCATATTTAATTCCAATTGTCGACCATTTTCCTATCATAAATGCTAATTTAGAATCATCAACTGAATAAAAAATAATGCTATTGATATATTTGATATCAATTTATTACAAACATTTTGTTACAGATTCTACTAAATGATGTAATTATTTTTTATGTCTTCAAAAAGAATATATTCATGTTTGTTTGGCTATCAATCTTTTAGTTTAATTAGACCAGAACTTTTGTCTTTGCTTTGGGTTAGAGGACACAGTTTCGAGTTCACTTTGAAATATTGTTCGGGTTAATTGACTGGTAGAGGCCAAAGAGCAGACGACCTCGTTGTGAAATTCATTTATAGCAACTTTTCTTACAGGTTACCAACCGTCATATAATGTAAGGACATTCCAAACAACATACATGAGATACCGACCCCTATAAAAGCAGCTAAATTTTCGCACTTGCAAGAGATTGCCTCCAGCATTCCCGAGCTAGACGGTTATGCTGATATATCTTTGCTGATAGGTAGAGATTGGTTGGAGGTACATCATGTACTTGACCAAAAGGTTTTTCGTTTCAGGAAAGAAGCTTAAGCAGTCACACGTCACATCGAGAGGATGTTTTACCGCTTCATGGTTGATGAGAGAGAATATTTAAAGTTCTTTTCGTATAAGGTTAACAGTCTTGTAAATGAGATGATTGAATACAGGATATTGGTTCATGTGTTCGGTAATAAGCCATCACCATCAGTAGGTCTTATGATGTTAAGAGTTTTGTTTCTGACAATTTAATGTAGACTGACGGACTGATGTCATTACCTACTCAGGCTGATGCCATTGACCTTTTGTTCAGAACTAGAGATGACGTCATGAAAAATGGCAATCTCCGCCGTCACAAGATAGCTTCTAACAGCGCAGCGGTCATGAGTAGTTTCCTCGTTGATGACTTAGCAAAGAACCAAAAGGCAGGTTGACTTTCTAGTAGATCAATACAAGCAATTCATTGAGTTTATCTGCCCAACTAGCTGCTGCATTAATTTTTTTACCATGTTATCTTGTCTTACGCTTTCTATCTTTAAATATAGAAAAAATATCAATATTAATACATTTTGATATATTACCTACATTTAAAATGTTATCATTGAGTCCAAGCGGATATGGAGTTTGCAAATGGTTAATCCAGTCAAGTTCTGCAAGGCATCTTGCTTTGCATTTATAGGAATTACTTTCTGTATCTTTAAATCATATATGTTCTATTGGATAAATGGTTATTGTTTCCAAACTATGTCCGGCCTTATACAAATGTTGATATAAAAAAGGTCAAGTGATTATTCTTCTTTATGATTTATATATATGTTCTTATAATCGGGCTTTCAATGGCCTCCCTTTGTAAGCCATTTGAATCGAACTATATTAAAAAAGTCTTTATTTCATGTCTAGATCAAGACCAGAAGTTAAAAAAACAAACAAAAAAATACCAACAAGAAACATGGAACAACCGCACAAAACTCCACAATAAACACAGTGTCGAAGTCGACATAAGTCGATACATGTCACAAAATCAGATATTTGCCTCATCTTGGTCACTTTAATTGCTAGCACTGGTTTAATAACTTAAATATAAATCAAATTTTATAAAACTGCTATATTTCGATTATAGATTAGTGATAAAGGATATAAGCTATGCAGACACTTCATTTGCCACACATAGTGTGTAAAACCGCACAATAATGCAGGACGAAACGTATGATTTTTTTTACAAAATGTCACCAAATTGAATTACTTAAGTTACCCCGTATGTGCAAAGTGTATTTGGCATAGCATAGAAAATCGGAAAAAAACATCATCAAATTAAAGAATAAACAACATAAGAATATAATATATGTAGTGAGAAATACGTTGAAACTTTACAAATGCTAAAAGACATAGGATAGTTTACTGGTCTATGTGATGCCCAAGCGTGAATGAATTTATTAGGCACAAATGATCTGACAGCTAAAATGGTTAAATCATATGTATTGACTATATATCCATTTTCACATCAAATCGATATAAACTATTTTCTCCAGTCGTTAGACGAGTAAAAATCTGTATGTTTTCTGTCCCTAGTTGATCGTCTTAACTCTATGTATTTCTGTCTGTCTTGGGGTTCTCTTGGTTCCTCCTCCACATGTTCTACCTCTGGTAAATGCCCTGTTTCTTCTACACCAATGATCTCTCTGACCTCTCTACCTTCAATGATTTGATTACGATTATTATCATCATCTGCTTTTTAAGTTTTAATTAACATCTTCATTGTCTTCTTCATCTTTATCCTCTATTTGTTCCTGATGTTCCCCTTGAGTCTCCACTCACAGAACCCTGTCAGCGGCGTTGGCGTCCCCACCATTCAAAAACATTATTTCAATGTTTTCATCCATGGATTCTCTATCAGTCCCTTCGACGTTACTTCTTATTTCACAGTAATTATTTTCTTCATTATTACTTCTCTTTCTTCTTCTTTTCGGTTATTTCTACTTGTCGAACATTGGTAACTGTACCCATGATTCGTACTTTGTCTCTATTGGTAAAACATGATTCCTGTTCAATACTCCTGATCTTCCATCCTGTGCTTTAATTTCATAAACTGGTATGTCATTGTTTGGCTGGTTAATCACTTCATAGATTTCCTCCTCAAACTTATCAGCTAACTTTTTCTTTTTTTTTTATTATGAAATATTCACAAGAAAAACACATATAAAGCAGTATACAAGCAATGATAATGATGTATTTACTATTTTAACAAATATACTTTAATACTATGCAACTGGATCTATATGAGTTTTTGGTTGCGTTTTGGTAGGGTGATGTTATTTATGTAGGTTTTTAAAATAGTGATAATTGGTGTTACTTTTTGAAATTTGAGTATTATTATTGTGAATGATGATTTATGGACAGTAAGGAGTATGGAGCATTAAATATTGTTGTTGTTGTTGTTGTTGTTGTTGTTGTTGTATGGAGCATTCAAAGATTTAAATAATTGTTCAAAAGGTTCCATTGTTTCTGATGGATATGTATTCGATTGTAAACGAGGGCAGTTTCTCGTTCTATGGTTTCTCTTAGTCTGATATAATTCAAAAAGAATGCAAAGGTTGGAATTATACCTCTATTTTTTATGTTACTAATGAAAAATTTCATTACCAATATCAAAAATTTTACGATGTTTGAATGTTGTGACTTATCATTGTATCCGAGACTTATTAGCTAACTTGCGAGGTCCGTCAAGCTTCATTACATTGACCGAATCTTAACCCCCCTCCTTTAATTTATTTAATCTTATCTTCAATTTCTTATCATACTGTTTTTTTGTTGTTTTTTTTTTTCTCTCGATTTTTCCGCCATCTTCTTCGCAACTTCATTGATGTGCTTCATTCTTTCCTTCAAATATGAAATATAATCTGTTTGTGAGACAAATTCCTGTGGTAACTCTGTGTTAAACAATAAATCTACCGGTAACCGAGGTTTCCTGCCAAACATTAGTTCAAATGGCGATATGCCCGTACTTTTATGTGGAATTGCATTGTATGCATATGCCATAGGTTCAACATTCTTTTTCCAATCTTGTTTTTGATGAATTTCCAGAGTTCCATGAATTGATATTAAATTCTTTCAACATGTCTCAGCCATACCGTTACATTTTGGATTATATGGTGTAGTCCTGACCTTTTTAAGTTTCTTAAATGCTAAAAACTCTCATTTATGAGCAGGATAATTCTTTTCATTCTTTGTCAAAACACGACATGATGCTGTGATGCTAAAATCGGTTCAGAAGTTAATTTCTCCCTCAATATCGAAAAGGCTTGTTCTTGTTCAGTTCCCAAATGCAAGATATCTGTAGACTTAGTCTTTTTACTCCTTTTCTGATTTTGAATTGGCATTACTTCATGTAAAGGTCTGACTATCTTACTAAAATTCTTGATATACTTTCTGCTGAATCCTGCAAAGCCAATGAACTGTCTCACTTCTACTGGATCGGTTGAACGAGGCCAGTTCTTCAATCTTTCGATCTTTTTTGGATCTGTAGCGATGCCTTTCTCTGAAACAATATACTCAACATATTGAACTTCTTTTTGCATAAAAACACATTTTTGAGGTGCTAGTTTCTAATTTGCTGTTCTTAATTTGTTGAAAACAATCTCCAGACGTTCCAAATGTTCTTTAAATTTGTTTGAAAATACTATGAGGTCATCCAAAAAGATACAAAAAAAATCATGTTCAAATTACCTAAAATATACTCCATACATCTTTCGTACGTACTCGGACTATTATTCAAACCAAACGGAAGAAGATTGTATTAAAAGAACCCAAGGAGTCCCACTGTAAATGCTGTCCTTTCTTTGTGTTCTTCAATAACTTCTTATTGGTGATATCCTGATTTCATGTCCATAATACTGAAATACTTAGAACCTTTCATTGCATCCATTAAATCTTGAATTCTTGGTAACGCGTACGGAACTCTGTATAATCGTGAGTTAAAGTAATATATTGCATTTGTTTTTGCAAAATGATTTATAATTTGTGTAATTCTCATAACAATGGTCGTGTTGTTCACATATGGCATCTAATTCATTAACTGGTTGTTGACTATCCAATGGGTAACCTGGTATTCAGTACATGGGAGTGTGTTTCCTTTTTGTGGAAGAAATGGTAACATCGTCCAATGAATGTCTATTTTACATCTTTATTATAACCTTTTTGACTGCATTTATCATTCATTGTAATCAAACTTAGTTTATGTTATCCACAAAAAGCATATGTACACTTATACATCAATCTATTATTTTCTGTAAATACACACTTAGGATTCAATGATTTAATAACCTTTTTTCTCTTTGATGCAATTTCCTTCATAAAATATTTTCAAAATATTTTTGTAACGTTTTTGCTGTCCATCCACCGATATTTGCCCACAACTTTAGTAATTCATCTTTCATTCAATTTTCCTTGTTAATTATATGTTGTCTTTTATTTCAGACAGTTTTTAATCCTATGATTAATTTTAGAAAGTCAATTTATTCATCAGGTAATTGTATTTTTTTGTTCCGCATCCACCTTTAATTATTTTAGAATGATTTTTACTTCTTTTATGTGGTTCAATCTAAGAGAGTTGTGTAAGCCTTTCAAACAAATCGTTGCATTTTATTTTTTGAGTAAACATTCTTTGTGTTAAATCTTTATTGATGTAAATAAATCAAATTAGAATCAAGGTTTTTTTAAATACAACGTTGTCATTGTTTTTATTAATTTTTCAACTAACTTGTTTAGGAGAGTCAATTGATCAAAGTTCCACTTTGCCCATTTGAATCGTTTAAACTATTCTTAAGTACCAAATTCTTTATAGTTGCTGCAGATCTTTGTTTTGAAGTGAAGTGTTTTGAAGTGATTCTATCCTTTTCAGTAATGCTCATCCCGATTTTATGGTGATGTTTTAAAGAAAATTCGTAAAATTAAAATGTTTCCAGCAGGCAGTTTGGCAGATAGACTTAATGAATTACTTGGATTTTATTTAAACCGTGGATATAAAGGCAATATTTTGAAGAGCACTTGCCTTCTTGTATCTGAAGATGAATACCTGAAACAAAATATTGGGTTGAATATAGCATCCTTTCATAACTAAACTTTCAGTGCTTTGAGTTTTATGAAGAATTTGCTAAGGCCACAACAAATTGATCATTTGTTCGTCGGATTTGCCGCACCTAAAAATCGAAAAACGATATATTGGGTTGAATATAGCATCCTTTCATAACTAAACTTTCAGTGCTTTGAGTTTTATGAAGAATTTGCTAAGGCCACAACAAATTGATCATTTGTTCGTCGGATTTGCCGCACCTAAAAATCGAAAAACGAAAAAAAATTAAAAAAACTTTTTTTTTGCGCCCGCACATACTATTTGGCCGCGCATATTTATATTTTTTGTTGACTTATTTATGTGTGTTTTAAGTAATTTATTGTTTTGTACTCAAAATTTAGTGTTAAATAATAACTAAATCGGATTTTTAGTGCCAAACTTATATTGAAATACACGAACACACGACTTACGGTACAACCATTGAACATGTTTTCGTGAGTTATTTTTTTTTAATTCTTAAATGTCTCAGTTTTCATATAATCATAAAATAGAAGGACTTGTAAATGTTTTAGAAACATTCTGTATTTATGCACCAGTCAATTGTAACCACGCCCCCCCCCCCCACAACCCCCTCCCCTCAGGTCCGAGGATAGCCGGGTAAATGAACCGTGTTTTAACCTTCCAGGTGGCCCCGCAGTGCCGGGTGAATGCGGTGGATTTGCCCGGCGGGGTTGGCTGGACCGAAAGTCCCCGCTATTCCCCAGACCTTGAGGGGGGGGGGCTGGTGGTTACAATTGACTAGTGCATAACACATACAGTTTGAAAATAACATCAGTTCAATCAGAAAATAAAACCTTTTATAAGTAAAATGACTGTTTTAATTTTCTCAATTCTTTGTGCTTATCCAATTTAAACTTTGACCGAGTTGTAGTAAAGTGGCCTGTTTCTTACGGTCATTGAAGCTATGGGGCCATCATGTTATTCTTTTTAAGGCACGGACCTATACAGCATAGGTTCTTGGTCAAGGCGAGGTCTTGAAAGGGAAACACCACCTGCTTTAAAATAATAACCGGTGCCACATTTGCAGAATTGTTCGATCCTGCTTCAAGTATGTTGTCCCGCAATTCAATCCACCGTGTTTCTTTTTTTTAGAAATGTTCTCTGTGTTATTTACTTTTTCAATCTTCTGCAATGTCAATGTCACTACAATTTTATTATGTGCTTCAAGAGGTTCAAATTTAGACCTGACCTAATATTTGGAAATGCTCAAATGATGAATTACTCTTACCAGTCTAAAAGGTTTTTTGTGATAATAAGTTATGGAATGAATACAATAATTATTTTTTTGGTCCTCGAATAATTGCACGTTACTATGAGGAATGTTGTCTTTACAATATATCCACGTTTAAATTTAAGTTAATAGTAAAGCACTGGATCTCATTGCCATTTGTTAAATATTGAGACAGATTTTAATGTGATACAATCAAAACATTTTCATTTATAACTGAGAACCTTTGTTTGTAATTGAAAAGCATTTCTTGACATAATTGCATGATAAATTTGGTAAGAAATAAACTTTTTTATTTTTTTTTTAATGTTTCGCTCTTCGCTCGCCTCTGATTTGCCTTAAATTTAAAAAAAAAAGTATTTTTTTTTTCGCTCGCTCGCTCCTACTTTTTTTTGGCAAAATCCGTAGAACAAATGATCAATTTGTTGTGGCCTAATTCATGTTATCTTTAAAACCGTTTTTGGCGGACACGTGTTGACTGACTCCGAGTGTTTTGGCTGTGACCTTAATTTCTTCAAATATTTTACGTTTTCAAATCATTTGGAAGGAGAGAATAGCATATACTAGTCGCATTTATTTTTAATAATGTTTTTCTTTATTTGTTCCCAGTTTTAGTATAATGATGCTTTTTGTTATGAAACTCCATGATCACACAGTTTTGAACCTTTTAAGGTAGACTGTGTATGAAGCTTTTGGTTTCTAACGATGACTGCATCGTATCTTTGAAAAGTAGTTGCATTAGGTGCTCTGAATTGTTTCCCTCCGTCTGCAGATAGAGTTGGGATCTCTAATCATTGAAGTACAAGGGGTTTACCTTTTCGTTTTTTATTATTATTTGTTTTATTGATAAGTTTCCTCAAGTTAATGCATACTTTGATAAGATTTATCTTTTGCGTTTTATCTTTATTAAGAATTGTTGGGATAAGAGTGAGGTTTGTGCACATAAACTGGTTTAAACCCCCAGTAAATTTACATTCTACTGACCGTTCCAAGGCGGTACCTAACAATTCTTGATAAACATACCAATTATTTATATATATATATATATATATATATATATATATATACTTAAACTCGCCAACTTATTGGGACTATAATCCTATCCATATTTATTGGGACCTACTAGATATAATAGTGATACAGGCGTCACTGTCCTATATACAGTATAGATTGACTGTTGGAATGCTATGTATATCAATATACATCAGAAAATCTTGAGACATAGGTACCTTTTTAGTGTCACCAACTTCTTGGGTCAGACCCATCATTTTACTGGGGCTTTAGACCCAATATGTTATATATAATATATAAAATGCATTAAGCTATTGGGTCGAATCGGTATGATTCCACGCTTATCTTTGACACTAGGGCTGAATGAATTTAAAATTTCAAAATGTATGGATTTAGATATAACATGTCTTACTTCTAGTTGACATGATGATCAGATCTGTTAACAAAATTGGATCAGGAACCAATTTCCAAATTGGCCCACCAAGAGGCTTAAGTCGTTTCCTGAAAGTGGGGACAGTTGGAGGCAATCAAAAACTGACAGCAAGACATTAGTTTTTTTTAACTGAATATTGTAAAAAGAACTTCTGGATATAAAGAAGTATGAACAATCAACCCTGTAACCAATTTGATATGTAAATAGTTTGGACCCCGTCGAGACAGCATCTGTAGTTGTTTCATCAGGATCCTATTTATTTGCTTTGAAGGTTTATATCACTTTGAAATATAAATAGGTAATTTTGCCTCCGACTTCTAGATAAAATATAATGTTTGACAATATTGACAATATTGTCAGAAAAGAGCATCAAAATATTTTAGTGATAGTTCTATTATCAATTTTAATTATTACATAATGATTGTCCAATTTGTAGGGCTGTGGATCGCCGGTCAAGTGGCGATCCGAATCGATCCACGAGTCAGAGATGACGATTCACAGATCGAACCACGAATCATCAGCATTAATTAACGACCACATAAACACCTTACGAAAATCATTTTCTTTAAATTTGTGTTGTAAAATAATATCTATTTTGATATTTGTGTTATAGCTTTCATCATCTGTTCATCGAAATTCAGTTTGAAAACTAGATGGGTGTTGTTTTCGAGCATAGCGTCGAAAACAGATGTCTCCCCTAGCATATGTTTGACCTAAAGAATGGGAGACAACTTTGTCATGAAGTAAATTAGAGTAATGGTTCCTGTACAAAGCAATCCCTCTCATTGAACTTTATCATTCTATGAAGTTTTATCAAATTACATCCAATACTTTTCATGGTATGCTCCAAATAAGAAAAAGTAGCAAAGGGAAATAACTGTGTAATTAGGTAAAGTAGAGTTATGGCCCCTGCATAATGCATTTCCTCTCATTGAGCTTTACCATTCTATGAAGTTTTATAAAATTCCATCCAGTAATTGTCATAGTATGCTCTGGACAAAGTTTACACTATTTAACTATTGAACAAGGGGAGATAACTCTGCAACAAATTGGCTTAGAGTTATAACTCTTGCAGGATGCACAACTTTACATCGTCATCTATGTTGCAAGTTTCAATCAATTCCTTAAAGTAGTTTCTCAGTTATGCTCTGGACAAAGTACACTATAAAAATATTGAAAAAGGGGAGATAACTCTGCAACAAAATGGCCTAGAGTTATAACTCTTGCAAGGTGCACAACTTCACATCGCCATCTATCTATGTTCCAAGTTTCAATCAATTCCTTCAAGTAGTTTCCGAGTTCTGCTCCGGACAAAAAATTCCCAGAAGAATAAGAAGAAGAACTAGATAAGAAAAAGTAACAAAGGGACATAACTCTGTGATTATGTAATTAAGAGTTATGGCCCCTGAATAATGCATTTCCTCTCATTGAGCTTTACAATTGTATGAAGTTTTATAAAATTCCATCCAGTAGTTGTCATAGTATGCTCTGGACAAAGTTTACACTATTTAACTATTGAACAAGAGGAGATAACTTTGCAACAAAGTGGCCTAGAGTTATAACTCTTGCAGGATGCACAACTGCAGATCGCAATCTATTTATATTCCAAGTTTCCATCAATTCCTTCAAGTAGCTTCTGAGTTCTGCTCTGGACAAAGTACACCATTAAAAAATTGAAAAAGGGGAGATAACTCTGCAAAAAAATGGTCTAGAGTTATAACTCTTGCAAGGGGCACAACTTCACATCGCCATCTAGCTATGTTCCAAGTTTCAATCAATTCCTTCAAGTAGTTTCCGAGTTCTGCCTCGGACAAAAAAATTCCCAGAAGACTAAGAATAATAAGAATAAGAATAAGAATAACTACAAATACAATATGTCTCCCCCTTTCAGAGAAGGGGAGACATAATAATAACAACACAGCAATGGAAAGATAGCAAATACTAGCAATACCCTTATGACTGTTCTTACTCAGTAGTTTCTTTCTCCTAGTGAATAGCTCACATACGAATCATTTAAGTCAAACGTTAATGCTGGCAAATTATTTATTTTACAAAGCGTGTGTGTATCAGTCCTGTCAACCAATAAGCCCGATTTATTTATTTATTATTTTATATCCATAAAATTATAATTAATTTCTTGTTCATTGTCATTCTGATTTAAGATTTAATTTCAAAACATGTTTTTGTGTTTTGAAAATTCATACAAGAATATCATCGAATCTTATATAATGACAAAGGTTCGTTGCTACCTATAGATTGATTCTTTACTTTCTGTTCAGAAATGAACAGTTTAAAATGGCAAGATAATGAACAAAAAACGTTATACTTTGTATAACTTATATAATGTGCAAAAGATTGCGATCCACCGATCTCGGCAATGACGAATATTCGTACACGATTTTTAGGCCTGATTCACGGATATCCGAGTACTCGGATACTCGTAACAGCTCTACCAATTTGGATGATTGGGTTAATCAGTGCAGATAATTCGAATTATGTATACTTTTTATCATGTTTTATACGTTAATAATTGTTACTGTATTGGATAGGGTTAGTATTAATGAAGCTCGTTGTGTTAATAAATCGCTAAACAATAAACATAACTTTTTGTCATTATTATCAACACCTAACCTTAATACGTGTACCACAGTATTTAACCTTTTAATCAATGATGCCATTAAAAGCTTTAACAAACTAAGAAAATCCAGCGTTTTCAAACATTTTGTGGCCATTATACATGTATTTGAGCGTTGCAAATACCTACAGATGGAAACTTTGTGAGACACCGCCAGCTGTGAGAGTCCCAGCATCCAAACTATTTTGCATAAGAATTGACACATCCCATAATTCAATCAGTAATACCAAACCGGAACCGGAAGAGTTGTTAATTTAATCAAGTTCACTACTGTAACCATTATTTACCAGCAAACATTAACGAAACATTAACTCAATGTTAAGGAAATTTCGAAGTCCCTCTGTAACAGTCCCTAGGTCTTGAATGGACCGCTATTCTTGCACACAGTTTGGAGGTCTTAAGAACCTGTGTAAATTACATCGAATGATATCGAGGGATTACTGCCAGAAGGAGCTATGTGCTTCTGGCAGCAACCCCTCGATATACCGGTATAGTGGTATATCATAACAGCGGTAGTAACATTTGCTAGTATAATCGTGAACTTGCAGTTAGAATGAGGTAAAATATGAAAGAACCATTTTAAAAAAATAATTCGGTAATCACTTAACCTATTCATTAGTGATTGTAATCAGCCCCCAAAAAGTTCGTCGATTAATCAGTGGTCAAAGTTGACGATTAATCGACTAAAGTCAACTAAAAGGGACAGTATTAATGTTTGTGAGAAAAGTTGCAAAACTTCATTAGAACTAATGTTGTAAAGGTTAAATGACTACTATAATACTCTTTGATGCTTGATACAGTATTGTTATCCCCCGACACAAAAGTTGGGGGTATATAGGAGGATATAGAGAACTTATAGAAAAATACTTTCTTTCAATTAAAAACTAGTGATAAAAGTGCAGTATTTTTTCGAAGGCAAAGACGCATGCCTTCTACAGTACTAATGAAGCATTTTCGGGTTTGGGCAAATTTCGTCAACGAATATTTGCGGCCGTCATCGTCAAGTCAGAGGGCTACTCGTCAACGATTCGTTGACTTTCTGATTAATCAGTACATCACTACTATTCATGCCTGAATTAATAGTGGGATTTTCCAATTTATTCCACGGAACAGTCCTATTTTGATACAATAAGGACAAACTTTCCAAAGTGTTAAGATTTTTGATTTTTTTGGAAATTTCAGGTTGAGCAAACATAGTCCGCTTATCTGGGTCTACACCATTTGCCTATGTCTACTTTTGTCGACTTTAGGCATAAGTGCGTTAAAACAAAAGTGCAGATAGTTCCTTGAGCATTAGCCTTAAAATGGACTTTTCCATGCGATCTATAAAGACAAATTCAGTCTGAGATTTTGGGGGATTTTTTTGAGAAAAAAATATGAATAAATCTAATTTTTTTACAAAAAGTGAAACCCTGATCAGAGGGCTCCATCAGGAGCCCTCTGATCTGGTTTACACGTTTTTGCAAAGGACGCTGAAACTCGTCGCTAGGGCTGAATGGGCTAAGCGAGCACGTGTCACACTGACCGTCTACGCAGTTTCATTTTTTTTCAGGACACTAAACATTTTAATGGCTTAGCTCTACAATAAGCTGAAAAGCACAGGACTGCAGATCTAAAACGGCTGAAAAATGACGTTGTGTGGGAAAAGGACCTTATGGAGGGACACAATGTGCAAGATTTGACCAGACGCCTCGTTCTGCCCGGCGGCTGATCAAAGCCTGCACTTTTTGTCACATAGGACTGTATAGTCTAGTAGAAAAACATTTTATCACTCTGTGTGCAGTATAAACTATAAATATCAACATAAACGTGTGAAAGCAGCTGCTTTATGACGTACGTCATGGTTTGTTCCGCAATAAGGTCCTTTTCGCAGATGACGTCAAATGTTTTTGTCGCTATATTAAGAGGCTGCGGCCACACATAATTTTGCTTACGATAGTTTAACCCTGAACCCGCCGATAAAATTATCGTCTGCTTAATCCAAACTGCTTCAATCTAGGAAATTGTGGAAATATGTCTTGGTATCTGTGAAGTTGCATAGGGGCATTTTCAATGCATCTAAAAACAAGAAAAATGTGTTTGTGAAACACGAATGCCCCCCAGGCGGCACTTTTGTAAAAAAACTCAAAATTTCAAAGGAGCATAACTCCATCAAAATTGCAAACAGAGTTACAAACCTTGCACAGCTGGAAAGCTCGTCACAAGGAAGACACATGCCAAGTATTAAAGCTCTATGATCAATGATTGAAAAGTTATAGCCAAGGTTAAGTTTTCGGTTAAAGGGGCATAACTCCTTAAATATTGCAGACAGAGTTACAAATCTTGCACAGCTGGAAAGCTCTTGTCACAAGGAAGACACATGCCAAGTATGAAAGCTCTATGACCAATGGTTGAAAAGTTATAGCCAAGGTTAAGTTTTCGTGACACAGACAGACAAACAGACAGACAGGGCAAAACCTATATGCCCCGAATCACAGATTCTGGGGGCATAAAAAGAGGTGGCGCCCACGTTTACAGGCCGTGTGACTATGATTGGAATTTTTAAAGTCTTCTTACGTGAGCTAGCCCCTTGAAGTACGTAAGTTCGGCCACCTAAGCTATAGCTAGTTTGTTTATTTGCACATGCTCGTAAGCCATGTCACCCTGAAATAATTGACCTAAACATGGAACAAAATATCAATTATTTGTCTAAATAGATCTAATAGTGAAGAAAAAAAAGCTTCCGGTCGAGATATTATCAATAGAAAACATTATGAGCAAGTTTGGCGACACAAGGTTCTAAATTCTGGCCTATAAAGTGGTTATTAGGTTATTAGCAAATTGTTGACCACGCTCGTTCACAAAAGCTCACCCCGAGCTGTGCTCAGGTGAGCTAAAAAAAATAAAATCGAGAAACGCATTATGGACGGATTTTCCGGGACAAAAAGTAGGTCAAGGTCAATGTCACATGAAAGGGACTATCCAATGAAGCAACTGTCCCAAATATGGAAGCAATCCATTGAAGGATAAAATAATTATAGCACTTTTACCAAAAGGTGGTCCTGTGCGGACGCCCGCCCGCCCGGACATCACTATTTTAATAGACGATTTTTTTCGTTGAAAAATCAGTCCAAAAATGTTTGCATGGGTCCTACTTTTTAAAGTCATCAGATGTGCGTTTCCTTAAGCTAGACTCTCAAAGTAAGAGGAAGTCAGAGGTAGATTTTAATCTTGCTTAAAAAGAAACGATCTAGCTTTTAGCAAAATGACCTTGCTTGCCTACGAAAGATTATTCCCCAACCTTTCCAAACCTAGGTGCTAGTTTTAAGCGGTCTGTAAACCTAGGTAGGGACTGGATTTCCTAGCCTCAAGAAACACACCTCCAAGTTAATAATACATAAAATTCAAATGATTTGGGAATAAATCAGACAAAGCTAAAATTTCATTTTAACTTTTATTCTTAAAGAACTCTTTTATGAACTAGAAAACGTGTCCATAGGACACAGATGCCCCCACTAGTGCTTTGTCAAAAATGCAGATTTTTCACTAAATCAAGGCCCATAACTCCGTAAAAATACATTTTAGCTGGCTAAAAATACTCAGGTGCACAAATTGACACCCTAAATAATACATCCATGCAGTTTTAAGTCACTACTACAAACGCTTTTAGAGTTATGGACGACACAAACTAAAAATGCCGCTTTTTCACTAAATCAAGGCCCATAACTCCGTAAATATAAATTTTGGCCGGATAAATACCCAGGTGCACAAGTTCATACCCTGAATAATACATCCATGAAATTTCAAGTCTGTACTACAAATACTTTTAGAGTTACGGATGACACAAACTAAAAATGCCGTTTTTTCACTAAATCAAGGCCCAAAACTCCGTAAATATAAATTTTGGCCGGATAAAAATACCCAGGTGCACAAGTTCACACCCTGAGTAATACATCCATGAAGTTCAAGTCTGCACTACAAAGGCTTTTAGAGTTACAGATGACACAAACTAAAAATGCCATTTTTTCACAAAATCAAGGCCCATAACTCCGTAAATATCAATTTTGGCCGGATGAAAATACCCAGGTGCGCAAGTTCCCACCCAGAGTATTACATCCATGAAGTTTCAAGTCTGAACTACTAACGGTTTTTGAGATACACGCGACACAAACTTTTCGGAACGTACAGACAGACGGAATGACAGACAGACAGACAGACAGACGGACGGACAAAGGCAAATCTATATGCCCCCCCCCCTTTTTTAAGAGAGGGGGCATAAAAATACATGTTGTACCATTTATACAACAAAAAGTAACAAAGAGCAAAGCTCGCCTAGAGCTAACTGTTTGAAATAAGTACATCCCCTCCATGTCTAGGTTTTTTGCCCTGGAGTTAGGCCGGACAAAGCTAATTTTGCCTACTTTAACACATCAAGGGGAGATAACTCTGGTCAGGGTCATGTGACCCGTACCAAATTCACAGAGGCGAAAGTTTACAACATGGCCATTAATTTCTGAAAGTTTGATAAAGATTTGTTGAATAATAACAAAGAAGAATCCCGGACAGGGCTTATTTTGCCTACTTTAACACATCAAGGGGAGATAACTATGGTCTGTAGTGGACATGGTGTTTATTATATTAACATATGATAATAAATATCATGTCCACTACACTGCTCTGTTTGCAACATAAAATATTGTAGTCTGGATATTGTTCTACAAATTACAAGTATAATTCACAAACTATGAAAATGATCTAATAATATATGCATAGTAGGCAGAGTTTTTTTTACATGAACATTAAACAGGTAAAGGGTTAAAATTTGGATAAAACATATTTTCATCATTTTTAATTATGAAGTATCTATATTCAGCCTTCCATTGCATCTCCATTTCAATTATAAGCTCCCTACAGCAAATATTTCAACTATCAATCAGATTTAAACTAAAAATGACTCAGTTCAAATCCTGTGAAATTTGACTAAAATTATCAATTGTTTGAAACAGTATCTATGCAGAATCTATGTTCAGCATACAGGGCACTTCCATTTCAAATATGTGACGTCGTCTGAGAAAATGGGACCAATTGCGGAAAACATGGTGACATTATATATCAGCTGTTTTCACACATGTGTCGTTATTTTTTAGTTTAATCTTCACACACAGAGAGAGAAAATGTTTTCTCTACACGTCTATGGGTGACAAAAAGTGCAGACTTTGATCAGACGTCGCGCAGAATGAGCGGCGTCTGATCTAAGTTTGCATTTTTTGTCCCGCAATTGGTCCCATTTTTTCAAACGACGTCACATATAAGCTTCCTAGGGCAAATATTATTTCATGGAGCAACAGTGCATTACAACACTAACCCCAAAACCTTAACAGATTTCAGCCAAAAAGAATAAGTCCTATAGGCTATTACAGGTGTAATTATGAATAAAATTTAAAACTTAATTTCAATTAAGAAATGAACGCCTTCTCGCGTCTGTTCTCGGGTATATGAATACAACAGGTCGCGTGCAGAGTTCGTAAACCCCGAAGGGGTTTACATTAACTATGCATGCGACCTGTTGTATTCATATACCCGTTGAAATGTAGCGAGTAGGCGTTCATTTCTTATATTTATATTATCATTTATATTATTTCTAATTATATCAAAAGAATAATAGTCGATTTATTGGATGCCTCGAGCGATCACAGTAGCTCATCCTGAGCTTTGCTCAGGTGAGCTAAAACGCGTGACATGAAAAGTGTGACGGACAGACAGATGGACGGACAGACGGCTGGACAGACGGACTAAGACAGACGCCAGAGAAGTGATCGTTTAGTGTCACCTTCTGCCTACAGCAGGTGACACAAAAACCCTAGAACCATCAGTACTTCTGCCCCAGCTCCTGACACAACAAGGTTTTGTTATTATGGGCTATTACTCAATAATCGTCTTGAAGAGACAATTCAAAACTATAAGTCCCGTGCATGGAGGTCAACTCTCGTCTATTATTTCCCAAGACCATAAACATAATTCTGACAACAAAGCATCACAGAGTTATGGCTCTTGGTCAGATTAAAGCCCTTGTGATTGTAAACAGCTGTGTGAAGTTTCATTGCAGTAGCTTCAAGAACAAAGAAGTTATAGCCAAGGTTAAAGTTTTTCATGCCTACACCAACCATGACAATGACGACAACAACGACAATGCCAACTCCTATATACCCCTTCTCGAACTTGGTTTCTGGGGGTATAAAAATAAGCATCAACTACAGACCATGATCATCTATAACACCACATAAGGTAGTCCTTAGCTGAATGCGTTTCAATTAATGGTACTGACTAGATTAAAGATCACGGTGGCGATGACCTATTGATCGAGTTATTCAAGTTACGGTATTGAGCAGAAATGTTTGAGTGCACAGGCATTCTATATATCAGATAACTGTGACATTGACATTGATTTGGTCCCTAATTAAGTGTTGCCTTGGTGCCCGATAACATAACCTTCAAATTAAAGATAGCTACTGGTAGTATTTGAGATTGGTGACCCAACAATGTATTATACATTTTTTTATATATTCCATGAGAACTCTGAATAATTGTTGGGTCATAAAACAATTGACCCAACAATGTAATATATATATAACTTGCAAAACTCCAAGAATTGTTGGGTCATAATTTTTTAATCCATGGTTGCCCTAAGCTGAATAGTATTAAAGTTATTGAGCGGACAAGAATGGCTAACAGACAAAAAGACAATGTATTATACATTTTTTTATATATTCCATGAGAACTCTGAATAATTGTTGGGTCATAAAAAAATTAACCCAACAATGTAATATATATATAACTTGCAAAACCCTAAGAATTGTTCGGTCATAAATTTTTAATCCATGGTTGCCCTAAGCTGAATAGTATTAAAGTTATTGAGCGGACAAGAATGGCTGACAGACAAACAGACAGAGGGATGGACAAGCGGAAGATGCGCCATAACAAAATACAACCAAAGTTTCTTTGGGCATATAAAAAGAAATGATTAACAAGAGCTGTCACAGTCACATGACACATGCCCCAAAAGGACTGGGTCTAGCATGAAGGCACTTTTTCACAATTGTGCATGCAATAGGGGTTGGGAGTGCCCATTTACGCACTAATGTCAAAGGTGAAGGTTTGTGATTTTTTAAGATTTAACTTACTGACCTACTTTATGACCTGGCTCCACCCTTGATTGAACTTGATCAAGATATTATCAAGAAATAATCCTGAGCTAGTTTCAGGAAGATTGGGTAAAAAATGTGGCCCTTAAAGCCTAAATAGGATTTTTCAAAGATTTGACCTACTGACCTACTTTTTGACCTGGCCCAACCCATGGTCAAACTCGATTGAGATATCATCAAACAAATATTCTGACTGAATTTCAGGAAGATTGGGCAAAAAATGGGGCTCCTACAGGGTAAACAGGATTTTTCGAAGATTTGACCTACTGACCTATTTTTTGACCTTGCCCCATCCATGACTGAACTCGATCAAGACATCATCAAGAAAAACATCCTGAGCAAGTTTTTGGCCCGAGGTCTGACCAAAACTGTCACTTTTGTTTTGGCTTAAAGGGATTCAAAAGAGTTCCTATCCAATTTTGTCTACTATATATGATCATTTTCATCAGGTTTTGCAAAAAAATTAATGACCCAACAGTTCTTAGGGTTTTGTAAGTAGTATATATTACATTGTTGTGTCAATTCCATTTGGTTAGCACTGCCTGATACTTCACTAGTCTTGGTCTGAGATTAAACTGTCTCACTAGTCTTGGCCTGTGAGTAAACTGTCTCAATGGTCATGGTCTCTATGGGAACAGGACTTGCATGAAAACAATTTATGACCCAACAGGTATTCATGTATAATATGTTGTTGGATCACTGATCTCCATTACAGCTTGTAGCTTTCTTAGCTCTAAAGGTAACCTTAAGGGGCATCTAGGCAACATTGTTGGTTAATTCGGAACCATATTAACTGTCACTTTTGTTTTGGCTTAAAGGG
This sequence comes from Mya arenaria, assembly GCF_026914265.1. Lineage (NCBI taxonomy): Eukaryota > Metazoa > Mollusca > Bivalvia > Myida > Myidae > Mya > Mya arenaria. The sequence goes on from NC_069125.1 coordinate 81,340,760, forward strand.
ACTCTTTTGGGCCCCTAGCCAATTTTGTCTACTATATATCATCACTTTCACCAGGTTTTGCGAGAAAATTTATGACCCAACAATTCTAAGGGTTTTGCAAGTAATATATATAACATTGTTGGGTCAACTGTTTCCATCTGGTCAGCACTGCACTGCCTGCTGCCTCATTAGTCCAGGTCTAAGATTAAAATGTCCCACCAGTCCTGGTTTGAGAGTTAATTGTCTTACAAGCCTTGGTCTGAAGTTCAAACTACATTGTTTAGTGAACAGGGGTGCCAGGGGGCAAAGCCCCCGAAAGCTCCTGGGTTTAAATGGAAATCAAGACTCAAAATGCAATCTCCTGCTACCTTTTGAACTGTCAAGTGTTATGTATTCAGTTCACAGTTGGGACTTTTCAATCAAATGAATGAAATAACCATTTTGGTAGAAGCTGATAATGATTATCAGCTTCTGTTCGAACGTTTTCTCCATTCACACAAGACTATTCCAAAGTCTTAACACTTTACTCCTAGGCCTGCAACAATACAGGTACTTCTCGGTTCGGTTCAGTTTCGATTATTACCCTCTCGGTTATCGATTATTCGGTTCGGAAATAGGGAACACAAGATAATTATAGAAACACTTTAAAACAACTCATTTACTTGCCAATATTCATCTAATAAGACTAATATATACATCTGTCAACTGTATCAACTATCAAGTTATGCTGCAAGCCTTCTTGAAGAAGCCGAAATGCTTCCAAAGTGCCGATTTTAAAGCAGCCAGTGGATCGCACAATTCAGACATTTTTACCTAACAACGGTAGGCAGAATATTATCGGCAAGCTGATTGGTCCAAATAAGCGGTTTAGTCTAATGGGCCGTCATGGCCGTAAATTGACGCACCGAACCGAAATTTTGCGGCGCCAAACCGAAAATCGAACCGAGAAAAAAGAATCGAAAATAACCGAACTTCGGTGAACCGTTGCAGTCCTATTTACTTCATACATTAATTTTAGATCATCACTTCATTTTCTATAAATTTGTATTGTTTACAAATTTATAGAAAATGAAGTTAAAAAAAAAGAGCACAAAATGAACTTGAAAAAAATGATGGTCTGAATACCTTTAAAAATATCATGGGAAATGGAGCATTTTGCTCTATAGGAGCACATACTCTAATTTCATTTAAATTTTCAACCACTTTAAGTTTCAAAGGTTTCAATAGGTGCACTGTGCTTGTGTGGAGGAAGGGTGAAGTCTGAGCATGCAAGAATAAGAGACCTGGTCCAAATTTCATAAACAATATCCGACTCAAGCTTATGTGAAAACTGTATTTGAGCTGAGAAAAAAACATAATTTGTTTTTGACACTTGCCCACTAATTCTTAATGTGTTTTAGAAACATATTGAGAATGAGTGGGCAAGTGTCCAAAACATTTTTTTTATTTTTTTTGGACACTTGCCCAAAATCCGGAATTCTGGAATTTTGTCACCCCTGAGTGAAACAAGCAGAGCAGACCCAGATCTTTAGGAGCTGCCTGATCTGGGTCTACTCTGTTTGCAAGGGCGTGAAAACACGTGATAAACAGGTAAATGGTTGAGAAAGGTGCTAATGAAATTTTCACATGATGTCACATCGTCACCTTAAGTCCACAAAAATGTTACTCCTTCAAAAATGCGAGGGCGTTACATCTTTGTGGAATTATAAATGCGACAGCATGTTGTTATAAAATAGGCACAAGTGGCTAAAACTGCTTCTGGATAAGAGTGGGTGTATCCTTGAAATGTTCTCGAGATATTTTTATCCAGTTTTGAAATACTTTAAAATATGATTTAATAAAATGGAAAGCTTTCGTAACACTGACACGATACTACCAGGAAACACGCTGATTAAACCCGGAAGTGGTACTGTGGCCGTATCTGCGATGCCCATATATTAGACATTCCCCCTGTTCTAGGAATCCAAACATCCGGTTGCGATTCTAATAAGTGGTCAAACATAGGAATAGATTGAGAAATGGATATTTTAGAACATGCAATACACACCTTATCTTAAGCTCTGATTAATTATACACAATTGCTAGTCAGGACTCGTCAGGATTTGTCAGTGCTTTACAAACATCTTTCACAACCAGACAGCAGTGTTTGGAAAATTTAAACACATACACACTTGTTGACAGTTGTTAGATAATACTTAGTGACGACAAACTTGCTTTGCCTATGTGTTATTTTTGGTTGTCTTCGTCTGCTTTCGGATTATACACTGACGAGCAATGAAAACGCAACAAAGAATATATGCTTCAATATCTTTTGAATGCAAACATATACACATCTCTTAAGGTCGTCATTTCATCTAGCAAAGTGTTAAGATTTAATGCCTGCAGAAAAAGAAAATTTAAACAAGGCATTGCCTGAGAGACGGGTGTGCAAGATGTGGTACCCAGAGCAACACAGTTACCACGCCTGTGTCAAGCTGACTGTAACTTCAATACGATGGCTACGGCGCAACACGACAATTTGCAAAGCCGATGACAACTTCCACCGTAGTCCCTAAGTCTTCTTGACACAGTTTCCAATGTTTTGGTTTACCACCGTGTCCTGACCAAGTCTTCTGTCGTCGATTGGGCTGCAAGGAATCGATTACGTTAACGTTGGTAGACATTCTGTCTTGACGGCGTTGCACGCTGTGAACCTTGTCATGGACAGTCTGAAACGGAGCCCGTGACGTTATACCGTTCAATTTGAAGACTGACTTTTCGATTGTTTTATCGTGTCATTGCCTATTTCTTAGAGATTTGCTATTTCAGGTGATTTTCATAAAGTAAATCAACGCACACGTGAAATAAAAGTAAAAACGAATTTTAAAAACGTCGCTAAGAAAGCGTGCGCGTCGCGGACGTTGAATACGCCAGAAGTCCGGCCGTAGTCAGTCATGGTTGATTTCAGAAAACAAAACCCATTTCAGGGAGTAGCATAGGTAACTAATATGAAATATGTCTTGGTCTGTTGTCTACGAAAATGCACGTTTTGTAGTTACACTCAAAAATACTTGTTGCATTTTCATTGCTCGTCAGTGTACCCACTCCCCTATTGAATGTTGATTGTTAACTCATATCAGAATGTCAACCAGCTTGGATCCGAATGGGACGTCCAATTACTCGGCGTCTCATTTGGATTCAAGTTGTATGCTTATGAAGTGATACGATGATGTACAGGAAAGAAATAAAAAAATAAACCATTATTTAGCATTTAAGAAACAGATTTTTAGGGAAGGAGCATTAAACTTCATAGAAAGTAATATTTAGAAAGTTTTCTTGCACTAGAATGCCTGATTTTTTTTCCTGGGATCTATACTGGCTGACATAGGAGTTATTCTATGAATTAAATTATTTTGAGTTACATGTTAATGTTCACATCTACCCAATAACTGATAGAGACACATTCTAACGCATCTAGAGAATGTAGAATGTGATATTTAAAAACACGATGAAACATGGAAACTTTGCTCCTAAGGAGCAAATTCTCCATTTTACATCATATTTTCAAAGCTATTCACAAGCAAAAAAAAAAAATTGAATTATTTATAGAAAATGATGTCATCATCTATATAATAGTACATCAACTAAACGGTTAAGGTGTTATATTGCTACGTTAAGGTTTGTTGTTACTGTGTATGGAAAAAAATAAGTATAACATATACCAATAACGATAGCTTTTCCACTTTATTGTGATGTCCCAATATATTGCAATATTGGGTCAAAATATATAATATAATATACAAATATACACGAAACACGGTGCGTGTATATTTGGCGACCCAACAGTGAAATTGCGACCCAATAAATGTGTTTAGGAATACAGGTTGCAATCACGTATTTGACCCTGCAGATACATTTAAAACAAACAATTATGTTGGGTCCTTATATGTTGGGTCTTTGACCCAATATTGAGGTATGCCCCAATAAATACACCGTGGACCCAATAATTCGGGTGTAAATATAAACAGGGCCCCAATATTTTAGAGGTTTTAAAACTATATATATATATATATATATATATATATATATATATATATATATATATATATATATATATATATTATTTATGCACTGTGCTGTTTGTAGAGTTGTGTGCTGTTCTATGTTTCTTGTTTGTGAATTTGTGTTCTATGTCTTTGGCGTTGCCCATTGCCACTAAACCGGGTTTATGTTTAAACTTTTTGCTACTGAGCATGTTTCTGTAGCTTTTTGCATATATAATGACAGTATAGCTTGTTTTATAAGGAACAAAACATAACGAAATACTAACAATATCCTTTTTGTCAAGATTCCTTAATCTTGTCACGTAACAGAGTTACTATAGAATGTGACGTAATACGTTATATTTAAGATATAATTAAGATTTAATTAAATGGATATGTGTCTACATACTGTATGTTTAGTAATGTAGGGCATATTTGATTGTCATTTGAATATGAAGATGGTTGACAGCCGAACTGGTACAAATGTACAAAATGGTCAGGTTAATTACAAAAACGTGTATTCCTGTGGTTGTAAAGCTGTCATAGGTAGACAACAAATTAGTATAAAAGAGATGATTTGGGATGTGAAAACAGAGTGCGGTTAGGCACGGCAAGGAGACCGGCCTTGGGTCCTTAATGGACGGCAGTTAGGATGTGGGATTACCTTAAATGTCATGCTGTATTATATACTGATTATTATACTTAGAAAGAACGGGGAACAATAAAGACTTAGAACACTTGAACAGTTGTTGGTTGGTTACTGAACGAACTATCACGAAAGTTAAGTGAGCGTTGGCATTACGCGACACGTAAAAGTTTGGCGCCTGCTGACCGAAGATATTCAAGAACAGGGTTGACGTGGAACACAACGGTGAAGTACTGACAACTATTGGATCACATTTGAAATGAAGATGAAAAAGGTACATGATGACAACTGCGGTTCGAGTGACTATGGACATTGCAGCGCGACCAGGCCACGGGACAAAAGTTAGTGACGTTTTATTACTTTGTATTTCTTGCCTAGATTTGACATGTGTTGCTATAATTTTGGGATATTTAACAGGGCAAAATTTTAAAGTTTTGGATAATAAATGCAATCAGAGCAAAGCTGTTCTTTTGAAAGAACCCCTAAGTAATCTAATTTCTGACTTAACAACGTTCCACATTATTTAGTACAATAAAACCATTTGATTTAAATAAGAATAAACTGAAAAATGAGTATTTAAGGTAACTAAGATAAAGATATTGAGAAATTCGATAAAAAAAGTAAAACAGGTGTGAAAGAAAAAACGTTGTTAAATGCAAACGAAGAATCATTTAAGTACATTATTGAATAACTAGATGAAAAAGAAAACTAAGTCATTTAAATACGTTATTGAATACTTAACATGGAAAGAAATGTACTTAAAAGAAGTTTGACTAAACTTATTTAGCAGGTCTAACATTAATGAAAGTTGCATAAATACAAAAAATAATGACTTATACTCAGGGTTTAGTGCAAACACTGAAGATAATACAAAAATGTGATGTTTTTATGTCGAAGAAGGAGAAAAATGGCAGGTTTTATTACTTCAGTTGTCATGTAACTGTAAGTCGTTGTCAAACAAATCAGATAGGTAAATGAATTCAATGTTACCTGTAATTAACTTGACATTAATGATATGAAATCATTAAAATTAAGTAAGGTTATAGTTGTGTAAATAATTGTAGTATTTTGTCAATATATCATTTTATATAATTTTGAGTAAATTGGTGATGGTTTTAAAGTTTTAAAAATCATATAAATAAATCATTGTTTGGATCATAGTAAGGTCTGAGAGAGAAAGCGTGCAAATTGAAAAGTAATTTTTTTAGATGTCAATAAATAAAGTGTATCGCCTGAATACGGCAAGTAATTTTCAATTTCGAAATCACTAATTAAATTGTTTGTTAGGTAGTAAGTAATCTAATTAAATTATTTAAGTAACTCACAGATTAGTTTGGTAAAACTAATGAATCAATTATAAAGTTGTAAGTTATCAGATGATAAGCATGATGGTAACATGTTAAGCTAGAGTTTAGCTTTCTTATAACTATGAAGATGTACAAAGTTGTACAAAGATAAACAAAGATAGTGGTCAAGAAAGACCAGGTTTCTTAAAAGTGATTGGAGATGATACGTTCAAGATATTGAATTTCAACAAAATTGTTGGACTCCTGTGAAGTCACATTAGGGTGTGAGTTATTTAATAAATTAATTGAATCACTTATGTATTAGTTTTCTTAAAATAATGGAATAATTATGAAATTAAAAGTTGTCAAATGATAAACATACCGAATCTTCAATCTGGGTCTAAATAACTGTGTTAGATATCTGCTGATAAGCAGGACAGAACGGAATTAATGCACATGTTGAATAAAAGGGTGTTTTAGTGTGGTAAAGCTAACATATAAGCTTTGTAAAATATTGCATAAAAAAAAGGTTCTTAATAAAATATAAGCTTGGTAAAATATTGCATAAAAAAGGTTCTTAATAAAATAAAATGCTGTTCATAAAAACAAAACGTTTCACAAAACAAAAAACTTAGGTCAAACATTCATTAAATCAAACATACGAATACTTACGCACAGATACAGTAATTAATTATAAATGGGGCCACCTTCAAAATATAAGCCTGCTTGAAAATATCAACACAAAATTTCATGGTAATAGCAACACCTATGTCAATGAAAGGTAAAAGTACAGGTAATATGTCACGTGATACGAACAATCAATATCAACATTCTTCTTCAGCGGATATCGAGATAATATACCTAGTGGCGATATTGTGTTAAGTGGTCATCGGTGTTTCATAAAGGATCGAACTATATTCTGGTATTGCGTATGTGATGTGCTAACCAATTGGTTACACTTCGGAATATCCAGAGGAGCTAAGCACACATTCTCGTATGACCTGTGCTCGGCTTGACGTCACATGATCAAGTCTTTAGGACCGTGATGATTCCTGTGTGATGGACAACACCAACTTGAGATCGTTAGCATCTTCAATAACATGAACATTTGCACACATCTATCTAAGTACACTTCCAGAATTAGCAGTCGTATAATGGCAGAACATTTCGAGTCGGTGGGGACATTCTACAATCAAACAACCCCTTGGCTATAAACTCTACATCTACAACAACACGGCAGCAGCAACAACAACAACGATGATTCCCTATCCAGAATGATAACATGAAAAGCAGCGCTACATAAAACATTGACTAAATACCAAATTTGACAACAGTACTGTCAGTGTTAATTACTTGTACTCAATCTGCAGTGTTATTTTCTAATTGTTAACTATGTTTATTAATTACCTGAGGGCTAATTACCAATTAGTCTATATTATGTCAGACATTTTGACAAATAACGTGTCAGTTTACTATCTATTGCTTACGAAAAGAAAATCTTGCATTAAAAAGGGACGGTATCTATACAATTTGATATCATTGTTTAGGATTTAGGCACAGATTTTCTTTTGCGTATTTTTTGTCGGAAATACAACTTGATCATCATTGTTTGGGATTTAGGCACAGATTTTCTTTTGCGTATCTTTTTTGTCGGAATTACTTTTTATCTATACAATTTGATATCATTGTTTGGGATTTAGGCACAGATTTTCTTTTGCGTATTTTTGTCGGAAATACAACTTGATCATCATTGTTTGAGATTTAGGCACAGATTTTCTTTTGCGTATCTTTTTTTGTCGGAATTACTTTTTTTTTAATTTACCTGTTTGGGGTTGAGAAACATAGTTTCTTACGATTTTATTTATCTATTCAATTATAACCATTGTTTGGGGTTGACGCAAAGATTTTCTTAAAGATCTTGATAAAAAAGGGACGAATGTCACGTAACAGAGTTACTATAGAATGTGACGTAATACGTTATATTTAAGATATAATTAAGATTTAATTAAATGGTTATGTGTCTACATACTGTATGTTTAGTAATGTAGGGCATATTTGATTGTCATTTGAATATGAAGATGGTTGACAGCCGACCTGGTACAAATGTACAAAATGGTCAGGTTAATTACAAAAACGTGTATTCCTGTGGTTGTAAAGCTGTCATAGGTAGACAACAAATTAGTATAAAAGAGATGATTTGGGATGTGAAAACAGAGTGCGGTTAGGCACGGCAAGGAGACCGGCCTTGGGTCCTTAATGGACGGCAGTTAGGATGTGGGATTACCTTAAATGTCATGCTGTATTATATACTGATTATTATACTTAGAAAGAACGGGGAACAATAAAGACTTAGAACACTTGAACAGTTGTTGGTTGGTTACTGAACGAACTATCACGAAAGTTAAGTGAGCGTTGGCATTACGCGACAATCTTTAGTGTCATAATTACACTATCCTTAGTGTTAATTGTTATTTTTCAACAATTATCAACACATATTTACGTTATTGTCCATTGATAGTAAACTGAATATCTGAAATAGTGTACATATTACGCTAATGACGTCATTCTTTGGATGGGTTTATTGATTTGAATTATTTGTATATTAATATAATATTATATATCTATATTATTATATAATATTCTTTAATGTCTATTTGACATCTTTATTATTACCTTCATGACTGCATTTATCATTCATTCTAAGCAAACTTATTTTAAGTTATCCACAAAAAGCATATGCAAATTCTTACATTAATCTGTTATTTTATGTAAGTACTGACTTAGGAATAAATGATTGGATAACTTTTTTTCTCTTTAATGCAATTTACTGTAATTATGTATTATCAAAATAATTGTGTAACGTTTCTGCTGTCCGTCCCCTTGTAATTGCCCACAACTTTAGTTATTAATCTATAATTCAATTTCCCTTCTTAATTATATGTGGTCTTTTAATTCAGACAGTGTTTGAACCAATGATTAATTTTAGAAAGCCAATTTATATCTTGAGGATGATTGTATTTTTGTCTTTAAGCATCCACCTTTAATTATGCTTTAATGTTTTTCACTTCTTTTTGTGGTTCCGTCTAAGAGAGTTGATTTATCAAATCGTTGTATACTTTGAGTAAACATTCTGTGTATTAAATATTTATTTACTTCAATCAATCAAATAAGAATCAACTCTTTCATTTAAAACAACAGTGTCATTGTTTTTATTAATACATTTATTTCGACTAACTAGTTGAGGAATTACACTATCCTTAGTGTTAATTGACATTTTTCAAGTATTAACACCTGTATACGTTATTGTCCATTGATAGTTTAATTTTCAATTCGATTCAAAGTTTTATTAGCATAAACATTAAAAATGTCATTGCTTTTTAACAGAATACAATATAAATACAGAATACAAAATAAATGACGGTGAACAAGTCATTTATATACAAACACAAATGTTACTATTAATAAAGAGAAAAGTATGTTGTTTATTATTTATAATATGAACTAGATCAAGTTAAGTTTCCATGTACACAATATTAATTTAAATTGTAGATAACGTGCATAATGAAAATATCTGGTTTGAATATTGTTATATATAAGAACAGATTTAAGTAATGGGCCAGTTACATACAAGTGAGGCGTGCTTGATAAATAAATATCGCATTGATAAGAACGTGCACGAGGATTTCGTGTTTGACAAATCTCTCACTTGTTAGTTTTATAGAATGAGACTTTTTAGTGCCTATACATGTGAGTTTCAAATTCTAATTTGGATTTATACATTGATGTATTATCTATTTAAATGGTAATACTTAACTTTACTCTTCTAGTTCATTTGAATATAACAATAACATGTACATATTTACAACCTAATTATTACGTAAGTCAAATGCTAGACATAAATTTTGCAAGTTTATTTACCCTACCTACTTGATTACTTTTCATTAATGATTTCAATTTATGTAAAGTCGGCCAAGAATAATAATATTTGGGTAAACAAGTAGATCTCAGATCTCTAAAATATGAACACACTAGTAAATACTAATATTTTGTTTCAATAGTATGCATATTGCACTTTGTGCACAGTCTTTCTGCTCTATCGATGCCTCTGTATCTACCTTCTTCAATCATTAGTTTATATAAAGAACATCTGAATCGTGATAATGCTATTTTATGTTTCATTATATTAATATAGTTAAGATAGGGTTCACATACAAAACTTTTCTTCCTATGTACATACGATTCTAGCTTTCTACTATTATTAACATCTTCAAACCAACATTGGACGTATTGATCATAAACACGTTGGATTAACATCTCGAATTCAATTTTCGTAACATTTGAATTATGCCACATGTATGCATATCCCAACTAATCTAATAAGCGTTTTACTTGTAATGACCATTCATTTACATAGTTTCCAATTTGATCTTTCATACAAAATATTTTATTAACTATTGTGTCAGTGTTGAGTCTGATTTTGTACAAATATTTAAATAGTTTCCAAGCTGATCTTTCATTCAAATATTTTATTAACTATTGTGTCAGGGTTTTGTCTGATTTTGTACCAATATTTAAGTATACGGATTTTTCTTGATATAATAAAAGGAAATCGACCAAGTTCACCGTAAACCTTCGCATTTGTATTTGTTGTTTAAGTGATAAAATTTGCTTTAAAATTGTAATATGTACTCTTTCTACATCTGGTGCTTTATGAAATCCCCATATTTCGGATCCATAATTCAATATAGATAACACCATTGTATCAAACAGTTTAAGTTTTTTTCTGATATGTTTAATGATACAATATCAAAAAGTGAGTTTAGAGAATATAAAGCTTTTAAAGCTTGTTTTGATAATCCTTTTTAAGTTTGGAAAACTTTAACATTTGAAGATATTGTTATACTTAGGTATCAATATTTCTACCCTATTACCTTTTTTACAAACCATTGCATATGTTTTATTAGTATATTATACTTCTTTAGAATATGAATACAGCACAGTGTCATCAGCCAAAACAATAAGAATAGTTGCAAGTCATCAATAGTAAATACATTTAAAGTATCATCTTGCATAAAACTATACAAATCATTAATAATGGAGATAAAACTTTACCCTGTTTTAAACCCAAATAGCTATCAAAATAGTCTGTTAGGATATCATTTACTCTATTACAAGATTTTACATTTTGTACATTGATTTTAACATCTTCACAATTTTACATGAACATCCATATATAATTAACTTATACCATATACCATCTCTATAAACTAAGTCAAAAGCCTTCTTAAAATCAATAAATGCACAGTATAAATTCCGGTTTTCATTTTTTATTATTTTGTAAATAATATAGTTTAACACAAATGCACAGTCTATTTCCAGAACGAAATCCATATTAGAACTCGGATAGCAAACTGTTGTTCTGAGCCCATTTTCTTAGACGATTACCTGACAGTGCCGAAAATAATTTTGAGAATATACTGGTTAAAGTGATACCTCTATAATTATTTACGTCATTTGGATCCCTCTTTTTAGGCACTGGAACAATTATGCCCATTGACCAACTACCAGGATAGAATCCGTTATGATACATTTGGTTAAACAATTTACATAATGTTGGGGCTAATATACCTTTGCAATTCAAGAACATTTCTGGTAATAATAAATCAACACCCCCACATTTACCACGCTTTAACGAAGATATTGCATTAGTTACTTCAATAATAGACAAATCTAAATCTAGATCTTCAACTACGTTATCATTAAAATGTTCCCCATAAAGTTCTTCATCTGTGTCATTATTCGAAAAACATTATCATTGGAAAACAACGTTTTAAAATGATCCCCAAACTCCTAATTACTCATAAAATTTCCATTCTGTTTTCTGTTCTTAATTTTCTTTATTTCATTCTAAAAATGTTGTGGTTTATTTTTTGCTAAGTTATGTTACTTGTTTTTCTGATCGATTTTGAATTTATTTCGGGCTCTACGTTTAGCCAAATTAAATCTGCGCCGATTTGCTACCATCAGCTCTCTGTTTTCATGATTGTTTAGATGTCTATCTCTTCTATTCGAAACTCTGAAATCACGCCTAGCATATTCACAATCTTTGTTATACCACGTACTAGAGAACTTGCGTTTTTGTTTAATACTGTTAGAGCGTGTCTGTCTAGTCCGGCCAAAAATACTTAATGTTTTATCATAAATATGTTTGGAAATGTTTTCAACACATGTTTCTACATCAACATTTAAAGACAATACATTTTCAACAATAGTATCAATATTCTGAATTTCAGATTCTATGACTTCATGGAATACATCTATATTTTCATTGTCCCAGTTAATATAATCAGTTTAAAATTGCAACTTTGTTCTTTGGTAATAGAACGACCATTAAATATTTTTATATTGCTACCTAAACACATCTCAAGCAGTTTTGAACCTGATGAATTAACAGTATTGTCCATTGAAAACCTGTATGGGATATTGTACATAAAATCGTTGTTATCATCCTTGTTCATTTCATGTATATAATGTTCATGATAACTTGTATCTGACAAAAGGAGTATTTTCTTATATTTTGTTCAATTATTTCAATATCGTGCATTGCGTAATATATTGAGTTATGTGGTGGTATATAAACAAAGCATGTAAATACATCTTTATCAAAACCAAAATAAACTTTACAAAGTTTTATCCATAAAATACCATTTTTTTAACAGAGATACCATCTTTAAGGTGGTCTTTATAAAATAAACATATTTTACCATGCCCTCGTTTAGATTTTGCTAATAAACTCTCCTTTCTAGGTTCTAAATTAAATCATAGCCCTTTAATGTGAATTTATCATGTTTTCTTTGCCAAGTTTCACTAAAAAACAAAGTATCAAAACCATTTACAAAATTAACAAAGTTTTCATCATCTAAACACGATTTTAGCATTTCTACATTCCATGAAAGTATAGATAAATCAGACTTATCTGTCCCGTCCTAGTCCGAGTGAATTGCTGATGAACCGGGCGTGTATAGACTGTTGCAAATGAATAGTTTGTCTCGGACTAACACTGCTCGTTTACCCTTAGATCGAGCCTTACGCATCGCAGTTATAAGTTCTTTTCTGTGCTCTTTAACTTCTGTAGGGTACTGATCCGACACGTTATAGTTCGATTTTCTGAGATCCACTTGTTCACTGGCTTGTTTGCAACAAAGTTTGGACGCCGTGTCCTTGAACTTCGCAACTATCGGTCGAGTTTTGCCTTGCTCAAATTTGCCTTTACGGTGGGCGCGATCAATCGATAGTGTTGATTCCGGATCCTGCATGTTCAGCACGTGTTTACAGAAAGTTAAACCCATTGCCTCACAATTTTGAGAGACAGACAATGCATCTCTAAAAGTTAATGGTTGATTGTTCGGAATCGCTGTACTATTACTGGCAGGATCGGTAGTGTTATTGAGATGTTAAGTATTTGAGACTGCTTGGGTGGATGGAGTGTCCAATTCCCATGACAGGCCTTTAGGTATACCAAAGAATAGCATAACATTGTCTCTCATTGACCTACATTTGAGGTCCATAACATCATCTGTTAGTTACACATTTTCCTTGAACAGTGTTTTGTTTGAAGATTTCAAAGAGGCAACATCCTGCTTCAATGTTTCTATAATTGATTTATTTGTAATTGTAGACATATGGACAGTATCGTATTTTTCACTTATGAATTTTTGGCTTGTCTCAATATCATTTATTTTCTTGTCCATTTTATCCCAACGTGATGTTATTTCATTAACAGTGGACTGAATGGCACTAAACTGACCAAGTGTTTTGTCCATAGTGTCTTATCTTGTCAGTATTAAATCAAAGGCATCGGACTGTGAACTTTGAGGTAATGATGGTGAAACAGGGTTTATGGATGATCCACTTTATGGTACACAGTACTGGTAAATAAATGGTATCACATAGTTCGTATTTTGACCAGGAATATTCATAGTGAGCTGTGTACCAATACTATTAGTTTCAAATGGTACCTGTATGCTACTTAACTGTGCTGCAGGTGTAATATGTTGCTGAATAGGTTTGTTTACCGCCATTTAAGTCTTTCTTTTCACCTCTTTGTTGTTCACAAATGGAGTTATTTGGGTGGTTTTTCGCTTATTACCCATAAATTATCTATAATTACACCTCCATTTATCATTGACACACTGTTTATATCACTCATCATCACCAAGCACAAAGCATAAATGGCACCTTAATCTCCGTATAATCACAATCCATAATTGGCTCATGCTCAATACCGGCCATTTAAACACCGATAGTAAACTGAATATATGAAATAGTTGTACATGTTACGCTAATTTATTTAATCGACTTATGTGCGAATCTACTTCCAAATTGCGAACAATATGTACTTGCAATCCTCGACCACGGTCCACTTGAATCCTTTACCGAATATATTTTTTTCTCATTTATTTTCACATAGAGTAGCAATAACACATTATATTCATCTTTATATAATATAACCTTCTATGCATTTTCCATCAGTATGGTCAAACACACACACACGCACACACACACGCACACACACACATGCACGCACGCACGCACGCACGCACGCACCCACGCACGCACGCACGCACGCACACACACACACACGCACACGCACACGCACACGCACACGCGCACACACGCACACGCACACGCACATCATACATCATATATGCATTAAAGGATAGATGTCTATTATTACACTTGGTTGAGTTTATATAAAATTTCATTAAAACAATAAGGAAGTTGCAAATATTACTGTATTTGTTTTTACATACTATTCCAAATAAATCCTCACGTTTATTGATTACGATATTAATTGTTGTTGAGGCAATAAAATTATTTAATTTGTTCCACAACTGTTGTGTTTCATAGCACTCCCAATAAAGATATTCTATGGATTCGACACCTGAATGGTAAAATGAGCATAATGTACAATCGACAAGTTTGTATATAAAAAGTAATGTATTTGTTGGTATTATTCTCAAAAGGAACTTGTAATAAAAACTACGTAAGGTGGTGTCTATTGTTGATTTGTATATATTACTATAGATATGTTTCCATTCCATATGTTCATTTTCGCTTGCTAAGGTTTCTGTCCATTTTAGTTCTGAAGTTGGTGTTAATGTTGTTTGAAGTAATTTTAAGTAAAGAAAATTGTTTGATTGCTTTCATTGTACAACATTTTCTTTGAATGATGTGTTGTTAGTGTGAATAATTCCATCTTTAGTAAGCTGTATTCTCGTTTCCATCGGGATTGATTTAATGAGGGTTTGGTATCTTATGAAATCGGAGCTTTGTATGCTGTATAAATATTCAATTTGATTAAAATTTTAAAATTTATTCGTTCTATAATAAAAAATGTGCTCAAAGTAGTTTATGCCTTTTTCATACCATTTTTTATAGGATATAGTGTTTCCTATATTACGAACATTTTTGTTATTCCAGATCACTGTTCTGGCAATTTTTATTTTATTAGAGTCGTATATTTGTTTTATTTTGTTCAATGATTGGAAAACATCATTCAAAAATGTGCCGTTGTCTGACACTTTATTAATAAAACACTTATCCATTTCACTTTCAAACATAAGATTATTTCCATACATTTTCATTTTTTGTGAAAAAAATAATTTCCATTGACTTTTATTAGTGTCATCCAGGTATCTTTTAACCCACACAGTTTTTAAAGAGTCAATGAAAGCTGCAATATTTGTAAGTTTAAGTCCACCCTTTTCATAGTTTTGATACAAAATATTTATTTTTATTTTTTCTGGCTTACCATCCCACAGGAATTTGAAAATAGCTCTTATAATTTGTTCAGCACATTGTTTGCTTGGACTCGATAAAACTGTAAATGGGTATATTAATTTTGGTAGAGCATACGTTTTCACAACTGTTACTTTACCCATTAACGTTAATTTCCTATGTTCCCATTGTTTCACTGTTTTATGAAACTCAATAAGCTTTTTGTTGCTATTTTTGTCAATTGTTAGTTGTTTATTTTTGTAGAAGGTAATACCTAATGCTGTTGCGCATTCTGATGTCCATATAAATGGTTTAGATCTGCAATATTGTATTGCTGTTGTTTTTACCGTACCAACTCTTAGAATTATGGATTTGTTTGTGTTCAGGTTTAGACCTGAACATTTTGAAAACTGTTCTAATGATTTGATCAAGGATTCAAAAGATTGTTCTGAACCATCATTAAAATAAGTATATAACTTGATAGTATTTGTAGGCAAAGGATAAATAAATTGAAGAAAGTGGACAGCCTTGTCGAACTCCTCTTTCAATTGTAAATGCTTCCGACAAATGACCATTATTTATAATTATACTTTGTATATCTCTATAGAATAGTTTAGTCCATTGTACGATATCGGTGCCAAAGTTAAACGTTTTAAGGCTATCGAATATAAAAGAGTGATCAATACTATCAAAAGCTTTTTGAAAGTCGGCAAAGAATAAGAGACCAGGCATATTATTTTTTTCAAGATATTGCATGACCTCAATAATAAGTCGAACATTTTCGCCAATGTATCTACCCTTGATAAAAACCCGTTTGCTCAGGGTCAATAATTTTTGGCAAAATTTGTTTTATTCTATTTGATATAGCTATCGTTGCTATTTTGTAGTCAATGTTTAGTAAACTGTTTGTCTCCAGTTTGATAGGTTTTCTAAATCTTTGTCAGGTTTTGGAATTAGGGAAATTATACCCTGTTTTTGGAGCGGTGTCAAATGACCTTTATGAAAGGAAAAATTTAAGGAGTTAATTAAGGCATTCTTAATGTCATTCCAAAACATTTTATAAAATTCCGTAGTAAGACCATCTGAGCCGGGACATTTATTATTGTTCATGTTTTTAATGCATTTCCGCATTCATGTATTGAAAGTAGGCCTTCGCATGAGTTGCTATCAATTTCAGAAAGCTTATTATTAACAGAATTAAGAATAAGGTTCCTCATGTCATCTTCTAGGTCTGTGCTTTTACTATAAAGTTTCTTGTAAAATTTGACTTCTTCTTGTAGTGTATTTTTAACCCCTACCACCATTTCATTGTTTACTTTTAGTTTGTATACAGTTTTCTTCTATGCGTGTTTTTTTCAAGACTTGCAAAATATTTGGTATTTTTTCATTATTTTCAACATGCATTGCTTTCGATCTTAACATATTTCCATTTATATGTCTAGTTCGGATTTCATCAAGGAATTGTTTCTTTTGTTCTAGTGCTTGCGTTAGGTTATCAATAGCGTCAGGGATGTTATTATTTAGTTGTTATTTAGTTGTGATTCAATACATTCTATTTCATTTATTAACTTTTCCTCCTCTGTTTTAAGTAAATGTCTTTTATATGAAGCGTATTTACCGAATATATTGGTGCTGGTATAGGTGCCGCTAATGCCCCAAAAAATGAAAAGCCATTCATTTTGCTGTTGAGATAAAGCTAATCTAACCGTTTGATTTTGTAAGGGAGTTACGTAGTCCCTTTGTGAGATATGGAGCAGCATTTGTCACAATGTATGTTGTTGTTTTTTGTTTTATTGATAAGTTTCCTCAAGTGAATGCATACTTTGATATGATTTAACTTTTGCGTTTTATGTTTATTAAAGGATTATTGGGATAAGAGTGAGGTTTGTGCACAAACATTTGTATAAACCCCCAGTAAATTTAGATTTTACTGACCGTTCCAAGGCGGTACCCAACAATTCTTGATAAACATACTTAGTTTGTTTTATATATAGTATGTATGCACTGTGCTTTTTGTGGAGTTTTGTGCTGTTCTTTTATGTTTCTTGTTAGTGATTTTATGTTCTATGTCTTTGGCGTTTACCCAGTGCCATTAAACCGGGTTTATGTTTAAACGTTTTGCTAATAAGCGTCTTTCTGCAGCTTTTTGCATCAATATTGATCAATAGTAACATTGTCTACCATACCTGAATTATATATTTTACCATTTCCAGAACTTGCTAAACTACTAAATATACCGGTGAAAGTGGAGCTAATATTTTCAGAGCAAACTTTGCTTCCATTTGAAGCATCCAAATTTCAAGTCTCCCATAGTAACATTTCCTTTTGATTTGTAGATGTTATTCATTTTGGTGCCGTTAACGTAAGTGAAAAGTTTCCGGCCAAGTTTAATCTAAGAGTTATTGGATTTTTTGTGTTATATTCTTTTGTCAAAGATTGCTTTTGGTCACCCGTTAAATGTGTTGAATTCGTTTTTAGTCATTATCTTATCTTTTTAAAATGACAGGTTCGTTTCGAACTGTATCATTGCTAACCTTTTCTTCGTATAGGATTAGTGCCAATACCTTAAATATGATAACTTAACATCACTAGAATATATTATAGTAAGAAACATCTGAAAAATACATATTCTAAAATAAATGGATATTTTACAGCTCTAGATTGTAATGCGTGAACGCTTGTGTATGAAATTACCTGAGAACGAGAACACATACTATGTCAACTATCAAATTATTGTTTGAAAAGTGTTAAGTATGTGAGTAAAATCACAGAACTCGATGAAAAAAGCATAACTGGAATAGAACAATCGGTGTCAGAACTACATTGGACTTTATTGGAGCAATAAAACGGTTAAAACAAAAAACAAACATAATAAAAATGACAACATCATTATTTTAAAAACATTGAAGTATGCAGTCTAACCAGATATAAAAGTTAAAATCAACTGTAAAATAACTTATCAATCAGCCTTGCAAATCTTTCTAAATAAATGAATTGAGCCTGAGTAACTGTTCTTACTTATCCAAAACACACTTGATAACCAGAAATTTGATATGGTTCACCGCAAACCCTTCTGTAACATGAAACTATAAGGATTACATTCCATATCAAAGAAAGTGATCTTGAAAAGTATTCTTGATAACGATCAATTAATTTGTTTTATAGGTGATCCTTCTGTAACATGAAACTATGTAAGGTACATTCAATAACAAAGAAAGAGATACTGCAAGGTACTCTTGATAACGACCTTTGGAAGTATGAAGTCTAACCAGTTTTTAAAGTTATAATCAACAGTAACAGCTTATCAATAAGAATTAAAAATCTTTGTAAATGAATGAATTAAGCCTTAGTAACTGTTTTAACTTATCCAAAGAAAGTGATTTTGCAAAGTTTTCTAGATAACGATCAATTAATATCGTCGATGACTCTTCTGTTACATGAAACTAAGTGGTATCCATCCAATATCAAAAAAAAAAAGCTTGCAACACGTGCAATTTAATTCTGTAAGTGAAATCGTTAAATGTCCCAATATTTGATAGTTTTGGTATTGTTTATGCATACACATTAACCCAAAACCTAACCCTGGTCCTAACCCAGCACAAAATTGGTTATATTTTGATTTTACGTCCAGAATAAATTCTTAAACGTGTTTAACATGAAAAAGCTAGTTCGAATTAAACAAATCACGAATACTTGGTTAAATTATATTTTATGTAGTTATATCTTGATCACAATCACATATGATTGTATATAGTTAACGTCAAAATTTTGCACAGTTGAAAAAAATACCTAAAACTGAAACAATATTTCATCCAATCTTAGACTTAATAGAGAAAACTTAATTGCAGTTATAGATAATAAATGACAAATATTCTTTCTGATAGACCTTGATCAGTGCCTTCCCTATCGAATTAAAGCTTTGTTCATTTTATGCAACAATTTTTCCTTTTTATCTCTTACATTTGAATCATACCCCATACTAATGCTTATCAGAACATATGAGAACAGAACAGAACATAACTTTAGATCTTTTCTTTGACATGAACACAAAGAAAGCAAAAGGACATTGACCACATGTACAAGTTACTACGTACGCGCAAACTCTTAGTCTTTTGTCTTTGGAACCATATGATCTCTCTATCAACTTTGTATGTTTTGTTTACTTTAAACATAAATTGTTTAAAACTGTTTCCAATACTCCACACCCATTTTGGCTTTTCAAGACACTTTTGATTATTAAGGGTTTATTTCAAATGTTTGTATGTTTGTATTCATTATTGTGTCATTACTGCCAATTTTGCAGATTTCTATGCTATTTTAGAGGCGGTTTTGGCCGCCAGATAAGTCATCAACATTTACCTTGTTTATACAAATGATATATATTATTGTTACGGCATTAAATAAATGCCCATATACAGACTTATCCTGGTCGTTTGTTGACTACTTACCAGCTGGGGATATGAGAGTCATAGCCAAGCCTGGTATTATACATAATATGTTCTGTTTATTTGCCTGTAACACTTGTAACTATAACGTGAGAAGGGTTAAAAAATTCGAAGCTCTCATTTTATGGGCCAATTTCTGGCTCTAATTGAATTTACATCGGATACATTAAGACAGCGCCCTTTAAAAGGATTTGCAGTTGGATGTTAACGCATTCTCACGATTGTTACGATACTATATGGTATAAAATGCATCATCAACCACTTCCCATACAAGCTGCACCGTATGTGATATATATTATCTAAATCAATTTTTCACCATATATAAATTAAAGCCTTTGAAAAAAGAAACAATTACGTAACTCTGAGAAGCCATTTTATCCATATAACTCTGGTCAGATGTCGACCTAAAAACTAAATTTTTTAGATAAATCTTTGATTTGTTTTCGATGTAACCGGTTATAACCAATTGAACCGCGTAACCCGATATTTCTGATAGAAAAAACATTTTTCGAACTTTTAAAAAACTTTCCTATAACTCATTGTAACCATATGACTAAGATTAGATGTCGATCTCAAAACTATTTTTTTGATGAAAATTTTCGATGTAACCGGTGGTAACCATTGTAACCGCGTAACCCGTTATTTGAGATAGAAAAACAACACTTTTGCAAACTTTTCGAAAGCTTTGCTGTAACTCATTTTAACAAATATAATCGCATAACTCTGATTAGATGTCGACCGGAAAACTTGTTTTTGATGAAATTGTTCGATGTAACCGATGTAACCGATTGTAACCAATGTAAAAGCGTAACCCGATATTTAAGATAAAAAACACTTTTGCAAACTTTTTAAATTTTTTGCTGTAACTCATTTTAAATATTGTTACCACATATCTCTGATCATATGTTGACCTGAAAACTTGTTTTTGATGAAATTTTTCGATGTAACCGATGTAACCAGTTGTACCTAATGTAACTGCGTAACCCGATATATGACATTGAAAAAATCACTTTTTCAAATGTTTCAAAAGCTTTGCTGTAACTCAATGTAACTTATGTAACCGCAGAACACTGATCAGATGTCCACCCGAAAACTAGATTTTTGATGAAAATTTTCGATGTAAACGATGTAACCAGTTGTAACCAATGTAACCGCGTAACCCGATATTTGAGATAGAAAAGATGTGTATATATTACAATATATTTTGTTCCATTCGAAATGTTCATCTATTTTTCAGACAAATAGGCCAGTGACCCTGTGGCTGAAAATGCAAATAAAGGAAAAAAAATGGACAGAAATGATTTTTGCATATTTGTGTTGTTTGATATATACTGTGTGTGGAAAAAAGGTATTGAAAAATATAACGGTGCAAAATGTGATTTTTGGGGTAAAATGTTGAAAATTGTAAATAAAAGTATGAATTTCTGGAATTTGTATCAAATTAGGATTTAGCAATAAAACCCCCAAAATAACTGTATTTAATAGATATCATACAGCACCATAACATACCTAAGGTTTAGACTTATCATATATTGTTAAACATGATTTTTTGGGTAAAATGTTAAAAAATGTAATCAAAAGTATGAATTTCGGGGATTTGCCTATATCAAAATCAGATCTAACTATAGAAATTTCAGAATAACTTTATTTGTTAGATAGTATACAGCACCATAACATTTTTTATTGTGTAGACTCATCATATATTGTTAAATGTGATTTTTGGGGTAAAATATTAAAAAATATAAACAAAAATATGAATTTCTGGGATTTGTCTATATCAAAATATATCTAGCAATAGAAATTCAGAATATTTATATTTATTAGATAGTAAATAGCACCATAACATATCTTATGTATAGACACATTATCTGTTGTGAAATAGGAATTTGGGGGAAAATGTTAATAAATGTAAACAAAAGTATGAATTTCTGGAATTTGTCCATATTGAAATTAAATTTAGCAATAAAATTCCGTAATAACTGTATTTAATAGATAGTATACAGCACCATAACATACCTAATGTGTCGACTCATTATTTATAGTGAAATATGATATTTGGAGTAAAATATTAACAATGTAAACAAAAGTAAACAAAAATATGAATTTCTGGAATTTGTCCATATCAAAATTTAGTTTAACAATAAATGTACCAGAATAATTTTGTTTTATACATCACCATAACATACCTTATATATTTACACATTAGCTTTTGTGAAAAGTGAGTTTTCGGTAAAAATGTTTAAAAAATAATAATTAATGTTCCCTTTCTGGAGTTTGCCAAGAACTGGACGAATTCAAGCTGAAAGAGTACCTAAATTACTGTATTCAACTTATATTAAACCGCTCTACAACAAACATAAGTTGCAGATTATCATAAAATGAGAAATGTGATTATTTGGTTAAAGTATTATATCTATAAATGAACTTGAGAATTTCTTGAATTTGCCAAAAGTCATAATGGAATTTAGCATTGACATATCAGAATAACTGTATCCCATAATCTTATACATGGATATTAATTGTATAGTAATATTGCTAACTGTGAAATTTCACATTTAGGGAAACAGGTTAAAAACATAAACAGAAGCTGAAATTTTCTGGAATTTGCTGATATTCAAATATAATATGAAAAATGACCTAAACACGTTTATCATTATTATTATTATTATTATTATTTAGAATTATTCATCAGCAAGGAAGTGAAGTCAACGTCACACAATGTTTAATATAACGGCACATCGTCTCGCAGCAAAACCAATGACGTTGAGATATGATATACCCACAAAATTTTGGACTTTTATATGATAATTAATCATGAGGACTTAGTTATTGAGCAGATGTTAATGTGAAGTCTGATAGTGTTGGAGGTTTGACAAGGGGTCAGGGTATGAATAAGATTTAAAATGCTGTCGGGATTCTGTCGCGACCTACATGCTCTGACGTAAACGAAGATAGAAGCTTGTTACACTGCAATTTCAAGAAAGTTTATGTGAAGCAGATACGAAGAGTATAACCAGTTGTGTTGCATCATATGAGGGTAATGCTAATAAAGCAAAACAGATTGGTGAAAATGTGGTAGATAGAGTGGTTGGCAAAACTACCAGTATGAAAGAATTCACGTTTAGAAAGAGACACCGTTGTGCTTATGAATGACAATGCTGGAGTCAAAAGTGATGATGAAGTGTTAAGTATTACAGATTGCGAGTATTTCTACAAGGTCAGGACTGGAAAAGACACACTGTTTTGAACCCGGTATAAAGGGGTTGGGAAGTAGTGAGTAACAAACTACTATATCCAGTAACAACTGAAACAGCACGAGTTCAGGCTCATATTATGAAAGTTGTACAATGCGCCTGTAAAACTGTCTGCCCTATACAGTAACATGCACCTGCAAGAAGGTTGGATTTGATTGTGTAAGGCCTGCTCTGCATGCAAATGCTGTAGGAATGCCATCCGAGTTTAATGTTGTGCATATCTAATGCTACATTAAGGCACTGACATTGCTACTCTAATCAACTAAAAACAGAGTTTAATGAATGTAAAAATAACCAATTATACATATGTTGCAAAATATCTACAAATTCACTTTAAGTATAAAACATGAATTATAAAAAGTTACATATTAATTCTTTGGGGCTTGTATTCATTGTTTGTGATCAAATTCTAGAAATCAACATTCTCGTTTATGCTTTCAGAACTTTGTATCTCAAAACCACATGTCTTGTTCGATCTGATAGCATACAGTTTTTCAATGTTATTTTCCACGAAATGTAGCTCATGTCAGTTCTGCTAAATAGTCTCTTTTTTGTGTGAAATTGTTATGTCGTTGATCAACATTTCGGCAAATACCAGAAATACATTTCTTTCTTTTTTTTCATTTCTTTTTTGGTTAATATTTTACATCATATTCAGCCATTTAAGCTGTTTCTATACTTTAAAGTAAATTATTTTTCAATCTGGCAATTGAACATGTAAGTGATTGATACCAAATAGTCCATGATCTGTAATGTTTTACCCTCAAAATCGCACTGCTTACAACACGATGTTTCCATACTTCAGGTATGTTATACTTGAATATAATAACTATTAAATACAGTAATTCTGAAAATTTTGTTGCAAATTTGACCAAGTTATTGACAAAATCCAGAATTTTTCATTTTTATCTAATGTTTCAAACTTTTAACTGCAAAAATCACCTTTCACACAATAAGATGTTTCTATACTTAAGATTTACTATACTGTAATATAATACCTATTAAATAATTAATTCTGGCAGTATTCTAACAAAATTTGGCTAAATCATTGGCAAATTCCAGAAATTCTCATTTTTATTTAATATCTCAAACATTTTACCCCATAAATCTCATTTCTCACTCTACAATGTTTATATACTTAAGGTTTGTTGTACTGTACTATAATAGCTATTAATTACAGTAATTATGGAAAATTGTATTGCAACAAATGACACACTTCTTGGCAACTTCAAGAAAATCTCATTTTTATTTTATTTTTCAAACATTTTACACCAAAACTCACACTTCACACAATACGTAGTTTTAAACCTTAGGTATGTAATACTGTAGTATAATATCTATTAATTACAATAATTCTGATAATTTTATTGCAAAATTTGACCAAGAAATCGGTAAATTCCAGAAATTCTCATTTTCATTTAATTTTCCAAACATTTTACCCAAAAAATCACATTTCACAAATTTACATAGCTTCTATACTTAGGTATATTATAATATAATATGATATCTATTAAATACAATAATTCTGGTGATTTTATTGCAATATTTAACAAAGTTATTGGCAAATTCCAGAAATTCTCATTTTCATTTAATTTTTCAAACAATTTACCCAAAAAACATATTTCACAAAATACAGTGTTTTTTTTAATTCTCGGTATATTAAATTGTATTAAAATATCTATTACATAGTAATTCTGGTTATTTCAATGCAAAATTGAATACAGTTATTAGCAAATTCCAGAAATTCCCATTTTCATTTAATTTTCCAAACATTTTACCCCAAAAATCACTTTTCACAAAATTACGTTGTTTCTATACTTTAAGTATGTTTTACAGTAGTATAATCTCTATTTAATACAGTAATTCTGGTAATTTTATTGCGAATATTGACAAAATTATTGGCAAATTCCAGAAATCCTCATTTTCGTTTAATTTTTCAAACATTTTACCCGAAAAATCATCTTTCTCAAAATACGGTATTTCTTTACTTTCGATATATTAAACTGTATATTATTATCTATCTTATACAGTAATTCTGGTTATTGTATTGCAAAATTGGACACAGTTATTGCCAAATCCCAGAAATTCTCACTTTTATTAATTTTTCCAACATTTTACCCCAAAAATCACATTTTGCACAATGTGATTGTTCTATACTTTTAGTATGTTAAATGTGATGCCTGATTTGACACAAATCCACCGAAACAAATTCTGTGCATTTTTTTTCCTCATTTTTTTTATATTCCCTGGACTAAAACTAAATGATGTTCCAGGTACAACACTATATTCGACAACCAAAACGTTTCTGGTACCCTACATAAATAAGAACAAGCCTTCAACCACCATTGACCTGATCTGTCCACATCATCCACTCAAATCGTTTTCCCTTTCTCATTCGCCGTATTTTTTCCCATATATTCGCTTCCTCTTCCTTACCAATTTTTGGCCTCATATCCCCATCTTTATTCTTCGTATTTCATTTTGTTAATATTCGATAAAACAAAACAGCATTAAAATCAGCTTAACGGAATAACAGAAGCAAGACATAGTATAAGCTTTCTCCTCTATTCTGTATATTTATTGTTTTGTGCAAATATCAAATGTCTTCATTTCCCATTCAAATAAATAATGTTTATGCTCAAAATGTATACACAATGTGAATGAAATATTTGAAAATTAATTTACCATAATTATGAACTCTGTGTGATTTCAATAGGCAAGACTCGTCTTTTTGTAATATCCTGTGCAGTAAAACATACGACAGCTGTTTTCCGAATACATACCTTTTATGTGTATGTTGTAAGTTGTATGAGTTTAAACAGAACTGACACTTCTAGTTATTTCTACACATGCAATGTTACTTATCTGTTGTTTCATTTTTAAGGACATATTATTTACTGACATATTTAATTCCAATTGTCGACCATGTTCCTATTATCAATGCTAATTTAGAATCATCAAACGAATAAACAATAATGCTATTGATATATTTGATATCGATTTATTACAAACATTTTGTTCAAATTCTACTAAATGGTGTAATTATTTTTTTATATCAACAAGAATTGTACAATTCATGTATGTTTCAATCTTTTAGTTTAATTAGACCAGAACTTTTGTCTTTGGTTTGGGTTAAAAGCCACAGTTTCGATTTCACTTTGAAATATTGTTCGGGTTAGATGGCATTAGTTGACTCGGTGAGGCCAAAGAGCAGACGATCCCGTTGTATAGTTCATTTATGGCAAGTTTTCTTACCGGTTACCTACCGTCATATAATGTAAGGACATTCAAAACAACATTAATGAGAAACCGACCCCTACAAATGCAGCTCACTTTTCGCACCTGCAAGAGATTGCCGCCAGCATTCCCGAGCTAGACGGTTATGCGGATATATCTTTGTTGATATGTAGAGATTGGTTGGAGGTACATCATGTTCTTGACCAAAAGGTTTTGCGTTTCAGGGAAGAAGCTTAAGCCGCACACGTCACATCGAGAGGATGTTTTAACGCTTCATGGTCGATGAGAGAGAATATTTAAAGTTCTTTTCGTATAAGGTTAACAGTCCTGTAAATGAGATGATTGAATACAGGATATGGGTTCACGTGTTAGGCAATAAGCCATCACCACCAGTAGGCCTTATGATGTTAAGAGTTTTGTCTCTGAAAATTTATTGTAGATGACGGACAGAAGTCAATACCTACTCAGGCTGATGCCATAGACCTTTGGTTCAGAACTAGAGATGACGTCATGAAAAATGGCAATCTCCGCCGTCACAAGATAGCTTCTTACAGCGCAACGGTCATGAGTAGTTTCCTCGTTGATGACCTAGCAAAGAACCAAAAGACAGGTTGACTTTCTAGTAGATCAATACAAGCAATTCATTGAGTATTTCTGCCCAACTAGCTGCTGCATTAATTATTTTACCATGTGATCTTGTCTTACGCTTTCTATCTTGAAATATAGAAAAAAATATCAATATTAATACATTTTGTTATATTACCTACATTTAAGATATTACCATTGAGTCCAAGCGGACATGGAGATTGCAAACGGTTAACCAGTCAAGTTCTGCGAGGCTTCTTGCTTTGCATTTATAGGAATTACTTTCTGTATCTGTAAATCATGTATGTTCTATTGGATAAATGGTTATTGTTTCCAAACTATGTCCGGCCTTATACAAATGTTGATATAAAAAAGGTCAAGTGGTTATTATTCTTTTTTATTTATATATATATGTTCTCTAAATCGGGCTTTCAATGGCCTCCCTTTGTAAGCCATTTGAATCGAACTATATTAAAAAAAGTCTTTATTTCATGTCTAGATCAAGACCAGAAGTTAAAACGTGTGTTTTAATTTAAATTTTAGCTAAGTTACTGAGCTTACTTCTGAAGTTGTACATATAAAAATCGGATACATAGCTCAATAATCTGTATAATACGAATATAAATCTACGTAGGTCTCAAACGAAGAGGAAACAAATCGATAAACATTATAATAAGATTTATATGAAAAACTACAAAAACAAGCTCAGTAGCCAAATTTTTAAACATAAACCCGTTTAATGGCACAGGGTAAACGCCAAAGACATAGAACGCAAAAACAAAAAAAATACCAACAAGAAACATGGAACAACAACACAAAACTCCACAATAAACACAGTGTCGAAGTCGACATAAGGCGATACATGTCACAAAATCATATATGTGCCTCATCTAGGTCACTTCAAATGCTAGCACTGGTTCAATAACTTAAATTGGTAATCAAATTTTATAAAGCTGCTATATTTCGATTATAGATTAGTGATACATGATATAAGCTATGCAGACACTTCATTTGCCACACATAGTGTGTAAAACCGCAAAATAATGCAGGACGAAACGTATGATTTTTTTTTACAAAAATGTCACAAAATTGAAATTGAAACTTTACAAATGCTAAAAAACATAGGATAGTTTACTGGTCTATGTGATGTCCAAGCGTGAATGAATTTATTCGACACAAATAATCTGACAGCTAACAAATATTAAGTTCAAATGTGTGAAGAAATTTAATTTGAGACACAATTAATACAATTGAATGAAGACACATAAACTACTTTTATTGAAAATGTTGAACAATTTGTAAAGGTGAAAAAATATTTCTATGCCAAAATGAAAGGTCTTTTAAATATCACAATCTTAGATCTTTTAAAATATCTCAAATAAAAAAAATGTCAGAAAATAGCATATTGTTTGGATCAAAGTTAATTAACAACGAGATGAATAAGCACGTATTGCTTGAAAAACAAGAACATTTGGTGGCAAAAATAAAACAAGGGTTTTTATTACAGTAATGAAAAAAGTGAAAGCAATCACAAACAGTATATATCTGTCAAGAGAATAATATTGCAGGCATTGAAGTATAAAGTGTAGCAATATTTAAAAGTTATTATCCATTTTAAGTACTCGTTAATCAGTCAGATACGTCTTCTGCAAGCAAATGAATAAAGCCCGAGCAACAGGTATAATTAATCCACATTACCCTCATATGTTTGATCGGTCACCCTTCTGTAACTTTAAACTATATGGCGTACATTCAGTATCAAAGAAAGAGTTCTTTCTAATGATAAAGATCATTAAATTATTTTTCATCGGTGACCCTTCTGTAACTTGAAACTATATGGTATACTTTCTATATCGAAGAAAGAGCTTGAATAACGTGAAATTTGATACCTTAAGAAAATGTTTAAAAAGCATAACTCAAAATATAATCGGTGTCAGAACAACAGTGGCCTTTTTTGGAGCAATAAAATGGTTAAAACCATCACCAACATAATAAATATGTCAACATAATTATGAAGTCTAACCAGTTGTAAAAGTTATAATCAACTGTAAACACTTATCAATCAGCCTTGCAAATCTTTCTAAATGAATAAATTGAGCCTGATTAACTGTTCTAACTGATCCAAAACACACTTGATAACCAGAAATTAGATATTGTTCACCGCAAACTCTTCTGTAACGTGAAACTATATAGAAAACATTCAATATCAAAGAAAGTGATTTTGCAAAGTTCTCTTGATAACGATCAATTAAATATTTTTCATCGGTGACTCTTCTGTAACATAAAACTATAAAAGGTACATTCAATAACAAAGAAAGAGATCTTGCAAGGTACTCTCAATATCGACCTGTGGAAGTATATGTTTCATCGGTGACTCTTTTGTAACATGAAACTATAAAAGGTACATTTAATAACAAAGAAATATATCTTACAAAGTAATCTTAATATCGACCTATCAAATATAAGCCGCGTCGCACGATTTTGGGCCTTCGGGCATACATTTGCCATTACAATGTTTTAAGGTATTTGAATGAAATGCTATTTCAGGAAGATATTCAGAAAAATTCATGATGATATCACTTCAATATCGTAAGATACGTGATTACTAGTGGGACCATGTATTGCGCAATTTGAATTCTAAATTTGACTTCATTCAAATGACGCCATTACGAAAGCACATTATTCAAATGACGTGCAAAATAACGTATCAATATTATAACTAGCTTCTAATTTCAAATATTTTCTTATCACAAAATCTTTAAGGAACATAAGTTAAGATATAAATGCTGAATCATTTTTGTATTTTTAATGTATTTGGCTGTTTTAAACACAGACTATTAATCCAGTCAGAATATATCGGTACGAAATCCATGGTTGCTATGGAAACATGAGTAAACCCATGGTCATAAATTTACGAGAAAATGATGCACCAATAACAAAACTTAGAAAGAAAGAAGTTTGGAAGAAACCGATTTACATAGAAAAAAAAAACATTTGGCATTTTTTATTAATGATTATTTCATTTGTAATAATTATGTCCGAAGGCCCCATATCGCACGATGCGGCTCAACTTATTATGTTTTATATGTCACTCTTCTGTAACATGAAACTAAGTGGTATCCATTAAATATCAAAGAAAGAGCTTGAAATACGTGAAACTTGATTATGTGAATAAAATCGTTTAATGTCCCGATATTTGATAGTTTTGGTATTTTTATGCAAACACATTAACCCTAAACTTAACCCTAGTCTTAACCCAGCACACATTTGGTTATATTTTGATTTAACGTCCAGAATACACTTCATCTCGTACATTTGAATCATACTCCATACCAATGCTTACAGAATAGATGCAAACAGAACAGAACAGTTCGTCGTTGTTATTAATTGTGTTTTGGATGAGCCCAACCAAAAATCATTCATATATAGAAGATGAATTTAACTGGTCGTTTATACTTAGTTTATTTTAACGTTTATAAGAGTAACTCTTCATACTTTAATGTCCTCTTAGAAGATGAATTTAACTGGTCGTTTATACTTAGTTTATTTTAACGTTTATAAGAGTAACTCTTCTTACTTTTAGGTCCTCAACTAGATAATTGTTACAAATTCATTATATTTGTTATTGTTTTCACATTATTAGTTGCTGCAATAAAAAAACTTTGCTGTTTCGTCACCGAATATTGTGGTATTACAAGAAATACATGCCAAATAAACTTATTTAACAAATGTTGACTTTTTGTTTAAACATATATATGACATCTGAGTTGTTGACAGAATTCGATATGTTTCTGATGTTCTAAAATACCTTTTTTCCACATATTATGTGCTGATATTTCCTTTTCTGTAGAAACCCTTTGCAAACTATAAGGTTCTGCAAAACCGTTTGAGTTTTGCATGCGGTATGTCACTAATCAACTTAACTCGACTTGTTTGTGATTGCGTTTCACAATTTTCGAGCTGCAATTAATGCCTCTTTGTTGGTTTTTACACACGATGAATTAGCTAAGTACACAAGATTCCACTTTATATCTTCCCTTAGACATGACTACTTATGTGAAAAACTACAGAAACATGCTCAGTAGCAAAAAGTTTAAACATAAACCCGGTTTAATGGCACTCGTTAAACGCCAAAGACATAGAACACAAACACAAAAAGTCACAAACAAAAAACATGGAAGAACAGCACAAAACTCCACAAAGACACAGAGCATACATACTATATATATATATAAAAAAACTAGGTATGTTTATCAAGGATGAACACAGGGAAAGCAAAAGGATATTGGCCATTAGACATCGAATGATGTGATGTTACACACTATATGTGAAAGATTTTACATTTTAGACGCTTCATTAAAGATTTTTGTAGTTGACTGTTTAGATGTGACATAATATTTTCCTAAAACACGATCAGTAACCCATTTTCTATGGTTTCCCTACAATTGTTGAGATTATTTTAAATATATTTCGCACTGAAATACAGAATGTGTTAGGTTGTTTCGTGTGTGGTTTTACGCACTGTCTGCCGAATTAAATTATTTCACGTGTGAACAAATTTCGTCCTTATTCAGATACGATAAAAATCAAATAGTGTATTATTTTATTTTTTTGTGATTTTTCACATTTTCAACGTTAGAATAAAATGCTTCTTTTCATCGAAATTATTTCTTTAAATGCAATGCATTGCAAATAACGTTTATAACACGGTCTGCTTAATTATGACAGACGATATACAGCTTGATTGGTAGGTGGGGTTGAATGTATTCAATTCCTGTACCCAAAAATAAAATCTAAGAAACAAGGCCTGCGGCCGCTTTCATAAACAATAGACTGTTCAGAACAAGACGGAAAAAGGGTGCAAGTATTTTTATAAACGTTCAATCTCTGCAGATGTTTGATATTTAATTCTGAAGGTTGAGTAATGTTACGGTATTACCGAATAGTTTGAGCTCCAATCTTTGTTGATATGCCATCGCCTTGTATAGGTTTGGAAACTTAACTTATAAAGCACGTAATGACTTACAATCTTGACCAAGACACGAAAGAATTTGATATTAAGATTTATTTTGACTGTTTGTTGTCATTGTATACGAAATATTTAAACCTGGTTAAGATTGAATTGCCTACTTGGACCTGTAGCTATTGTTGCTTCATTTAAAACATTTATGTCATAAACATATGTAAATCAATATAACTAGTTTTGTTCAAAATATACAGCATTCCAAATACAATAAAGACACATCTATCATCACATAATTATTAAGCGTACAATGACTTTCAAATCATATAAATCAAAATAGTAGAAAAAAGTATAGTGTATACTTACTCATGTTTTATCGTTTGTGCGCATTTTGTCAAATACTGAGACAAATTATAATCTTTTTGGAAAATGCCAAAAGGTACAACTATTATGGAATGAACTAAAACAATTTCTAAAATTGGTTATATTAACTCACACGGACTAGCACTATTTTTTTCTGAACAGACAGTAACAAAAAAATCAGTTTAATTAGTTACCTTGTTGCCTTATTTATGACATTTTTTTTTCTTATCAAACTTGATCATCCCTGCCCAGGTTCAGCACGACCTTAAGCTTCGTTCATTTCATCTCTCGAGGCATACTGCGTTTTCCCCTATTTTAACTCTCTATTTCTATAGTATTTAATTATCCTCCAATTATTAAAATCATTTATTTAAAATAAATTCTTGGGTTGTGTAACTGTATTTGCATCACTTACTAAAACTGTCTTCTCGTCAAGTACCATTATGTTATTATTTGCTGTATCTAAATTGACTACGAATACAATGTTTTACAAATATTTGATTAACGAGAAAATTAAAAGCCCGTAACTTATGAAAATTCATGCTTTCATCGTCATACATGTTCCTAAAGCATTTAAACAAATATTAAAATCGTGAGTGAATAAAGCTGATTATATTGTATAAACATTTGCTATTAGGTATCAAATTACAAGCAATTCAAGCTCTTTCTTTGATATTGAATTTATGCCACTTAGATTCAAGTTACAGATGGGCACCGATGAAATAGATTTAATCGTTATCAAGAGTACTTGATAAGATCCCTTTCTTCGATAATAAGTGTACGCCATATAGTTTCAAGTTACATTAGGGAAGGCGGTGAAACATAATTTATTTTTGATTATCAAGTGTGTTTTGGATGAAAAACTACGAAATTGCTCGGGCTCAATTTACTAATTTACAGAATATGTATAAAACTGATTGATTCATTTTTAAAGTTATTTATATCTTTTTTAAAAATGGTAAGAGTTTATATTTCAATGTCGTGTACATGTTTCTGTTGACATAATTATTCTGCTAGTGACTGTATTTAACATTTTAACATGTTTAATGCTGCAATAAAAGCCAGTGTTGTTCTGTCACAGATTGTTGTGGTATTTTTTCAAGCTTTAATTTCACAACTAATACTAACTGTTTGTCCGACATATATGCAATGTCGTGACATCTTTCGACCTCTGAGTGATGATGTAGTGGTCGAAATGTTTTCGACGCATTTTTATTTTTTAAATGTAAATAAACTATTTATTTTTCGAATAACAATTTGAGAGTTGAGAAAATATGTGTTCCCAATTCATTTCATACACAAGCGTTCACGCATTATTTTACACATTCACTGTGATATGCCAATTAAAAATATTAAACACGGGATGACTTTGTTTTTTGACCTAAAAACAAAATGATTGCAATAATGACTTATATATCTGAACTGGAATTAAACATAGTGAGATAAACACATCATATGTTATAAACATTTGCTTTCAGGATCACATTTCAAATCATATAAGCTCTGTCTTTAATATTGACTTTACGCCATAAAGGTTCAAGTTACAGAACGGTCGACGATGAAACATTTTGAATCATTCGCAATCAAATGTGTTTTGAATCAATTTAAAAATAAGAATTTGAGAAAATTCAGCAAGAAGCTTTATATTTTTATCCGGTGCAACATATAGTGTACCTTTACAGAATATATACATCGAACTACCAATGAACCGCCAAGGGACAGAAGACGCGAACACAAGCTCATTCTATTTTACATGATAATTATTTTGATGACTCAGAACCACTTGATGTCAATGATACCCTTGCTTGTTGGAGATACAACCACCTATAATCTTCCTAACTCGAGAAATACCCGCTTCATCCAATGTCGATCTCAGCTACAGTCAAACTATTTTCTCCCTTCTACTATCTCTTCTTGAAATGCGCTAGGTGACAAAACTCGATCAGCCCCATTTCAGTTTACAAACCCAATCTGAACAAAACCAACACCACTTTTGCTCAAGTTTATTACGAAAATATATCGAGAGTCGAGTTTGCACAATGTAAGGCGTCGCATGCATTTAACTCGCTTAAGTAGCACTTTTTTCCTAGAATGGTGGAGATAGTCCATGTTTCAAGTGCGCATAGCCCTTCTTTCCTTTGCCCACTGTACCCAGATTTAAGAGCAAGCTCACTTGACAAGTTCCACATCTCCAGACCAATTTTACTTCAACTTTGTCTCTTTGGCTCAAAAGAGGCAAACGATCTCAACTATCTTCAAATGTGTCCAAATATTTATAAAACAAACAAAATGTTTTTATTCATCATCTACATATGTAGAACATTCCTGACTTCTACCACCTACTCCTTGACATGTCATTTCCGGGGATTTTCACACGCACTCTTCAATCAAATTTATTTCCTATACTGTTACACGCGCATACTCTGCTATCTACTCAAATATATACCATAATACTTTGTATATCTCTATAGAATAGTTTAGTCCATTGTACGATATTGGTGCCAACGTTAAACGTTTTAAGGCTATCGAATATAAAAGAGTGATCAATACTATCAAAAGCTTTTTGAAAGTCGGCAAAGAATAAGAGACCAGGCATATTTTTTTTTCAAGATATTGCATGACCTCAATAATAAGTCGAACATTTTCGCCAATGTATCTACCCTTGATAAAACCCGTTTGCTCAGGGTCAATAATTTTTGGCAAAATTTGTTTTATTCTATTTGATATAGCTATCGTTGCTATTTTGTAGTCAATGTTTAGTAAACTGTTTGTCTCCAGTTTGATAGGTTTTCTAAATCTTTGTCAGGTTTTGGAATTAGGGAAATTATACCCTGGTTTTGGAGCGGTGTCAAATGACCTTTATGAAAGGAACAATTTAAGGAGTTAATTAAGGCATTCTTAATGTCATACCAAAACATTTTATAAAATTCCGTAGTAAGACCATCTGAGCCGGGACTTTTATTATTGTTCATGTTTTTTAATGCATTTCCGCATTCATGTATTGAAAGTAGGCCTTCGCATGAGTTGCTATCAATTTCAGAAAGCTTATTATTAACAGAATTAAGAAATAGGTTCCTCATGTCATCTTCTAGGTCTGTGCTTTTACTATAAAGTTTCTTGTAAAATTTGACTTCTTCTTGTAGTGTATTTTTAACCCCTACCACCATTTCATTGTTTACTTTTAGTTTGTATACAGTTTTCTTCTCTGCGTATTGTTTTCAAGACTTGCAAAATATTTGGTATTTTTTTCATTATTTTCACATGCATTGCTTTCGATCTTAAAATATTTCCATTTATATGTCTAGTTCGGATTTTATCAAGGAATTGTTTCTTTTGTATTAGTGCTTGCGTTAGGTTATCAATAGCGTCAGGGATGTTATTATTTAGTTGTGATATAGTTGTGATTTAGTTGTGATTCAATACATTCTATTTCATTTGTTAACTTTTCCTCCTCTGTTTTAAGTAAATGTTTTTTTTATATGAAGCGTATTTACCGAATATATTGGTGCTGGTATAGGTGCCGCTAATGCCCAAAAAATGAAAAGCCCTTCATTTTGCTGTTGAGATAAAGCTAATCTAAGTGGAATGTTACCGTTTGATTTCGTAAGGGAGTTACGTAGTCCCTTTGTGAGATATGGAGCAGCATTTGTCACAATATATGTTTTGTTTTTGTTTTATTGATAAGTTTCCTCAAGTGAATGCATACTTTGATAAGATTTAACTTTTGCGTTTTATATTTATTAAGGATTGTTGGGATAAGAGTGAGGTTTGTGCACAAACATTTGTATAAACCCCCAGTAAATTTAGATTTTACTGACAGTTCCAAGGCGGTACCCAACAATTCTTGATAAACATACCTAGTTTTTTATATATAGTATGTATGCACTGTGCTTTTTGAGGAGTTTTTTGCTGTTCTTTTATGTTTCTTGTTTGTGATTTTATGTTCTATGTCCTTGGCGTTTACCCAGTGCCATTAAACCGGGTTTATGTTTAAATTTTTGCTAATAAGCGTCTTTCTGCAGCTTTTTGCATAAATATTGATCAATAGTAACATTGTCTACCATACCTGAATTATATATTTTACCATTTCCAGAACTTGCTAAACTACTAAATATACCCGTGAAAGTGGAGCTAATATTTTCAGAGCAAACTTTGCTTCCATTTGATGCATCCAAATTCCAAGTCTCCCATAGTAACATTTCCTTTTGATTTGTAGATGTTATTCATTTTGGTGCCGTTAACGTAAGTGAAATGTTTCCGGCCAAGTTTAATCTAAGAGTTATTGGATTTTTTGTGTTATATTCTTTTGTCAAAGATTGCTTTTGGTCACCCGTTAAATGTGTTGAATTCGTTTTTAGTTATTATCTTATCTTTTTTAAAACGACAGGTTCGTTTCGAACTGTATCATTGCTAACCTTTTCTTCGTATAGGATTAGTTCCAATACCTTAAATATGATAACTTAACATCACTAGAATATATTATAGTAAGAAACATCTGAAAAATACATATCCTAAAAAAATGGATATTTTACAGCTCTAGGTGACTGTAATGCGTGAACGCTTGTGTATGAAATTACCTGAGAACGAGAACACATACTATGTCAACTATCAAATTATTGTTTGAAAAGTGTTAAGTATGTGAGTAAAATCACAGAACTCGATCAAAAAACGCATAACTTGAATAGAAAAATCGGTGTCAGAACTACATTGGACTTTATTGGAGCAATAAAACGGTTAAAACAATAACAAACAGAATAAACATGACAACATAATTATTTTAAAAACATTGAAGTATGCAGTCTAACCAGATATAAAAGTTAAAATCAACTGTAAAATAACTTATCAATCAGCCTTGCAAATCTTTCTAAATAAATGAATTGAGCCTGAGTAACTGTTTTTACTTATCCAAAACACACTTGATAACCAGAAATTTGATATGGTTCACCGCAAACCCTTCTGTAACATGAAACTGTAAGAATTACATTCCATATCAAAGAAAGTGATCTTGAAAAGTATTTTTGATAACGATCAATTAAATTTGTTTTATAGGTGATGCTTCTGTAACATGAAACTATGTAAGGTACATTCAATAACAAAGAAAGAGATACTGCAAGGTACTCTTGATAACGACCTTTGGAAGTATGAAGTCTAACCAGTTTTTAAAGTTATAATCAACAGTAACAGCTTATCAATCAGAATTAAAAATCTCTGTAAATGAATGAATTGAGCCTTAGTAACTGTTTTAACTTATCTAAAGAAAGTGATCTTGCAAAGTTCTCTTGATAACGATCAATTAATATCTTTCATCGATTACTCTTCTGTAACATGAAAGAAAGTGGTATCCATCCAATATCAAGGAATATTAATATCACTGGCTTAACTTCATTCCAATATGTATACTCGAAATTTAATTGTATACGTGTGAATGTTATGTACTTGCATCTTGTCATGATGTAACGTGTTTGTTGTATATTTATGAACTGCTAGGTTTGCTCTACATATCATTATGGAGGAAATAAATGTGTAATTACGGTCTGTGTAATTCTGACAGACGATAAAAAGATCAATTGGTAGGTGGGGTTAAATGTATTCCATTCTCAAAACCACAACAAAAATTTAAGAAACAAGGCCTGCAGTCGCTTTCATAAACATAAGAGTGCAGTTCTTTTTATAAACGTTCCATAACAGCAGATGTTTGATATTTAATTCTAAAATGCTCAAGGTCGTAAGAAACCAATCGCAAGCCAGCTGCGTCCTGTATTTTACTTCCAAATATAGTAGTGTGTAAACTCTGTGCATATTTTGAGTCATAGATATATATTATGACGTATACAATATTATTGTACAAGTTTGTGTATATATTAAATAGCAGCATCTAGTGCAGCAGAACAGCTTTTTTAATTTAAATAGGGTAAAACACTTCCAAGTTGCATAACGACAAATGTTTGCCTTTCACTCCCTGTACGTCACCCTTGATCTTATAAATAAACTTTAACTAAACATCCGCAAAAATCCTTCATTTTTTATATGAAAAACTACAGAAACAAGCTCAGTACTCAAAAGTTAATACATAAACTCAGTTTAATGGCACAGGGTAAACGCCAAAGACATAGAACAGAAAACAAATCACAAACATGAAAGACAGCGCTTTCGTTAATACTATATACATATGTACATCGGTGTTGTAGATGGCCCTACACATTCCCTTTAGTATGTGAATTTAACTAAGTTCACACGTGATGATTGTTTTTGACGTATACACAAAATTCATCCACTTTCTCGACATTCTTTGACTTCGTGTAACACATCATGTTATTCAATAAATGCCATGTAATTTAATGGTTTTACACACCATTAGTTGCAAATGTTCTTACTACACACGTTTTACCATTTGTATTCTTAACCAATCAACGAAAACATTCGTTTTGACCTATTAAAGGCAAATATCCGATTATATGTCATATTTCCACTTATCTTTATGTGGAAACTTAACATATAATGCACCTGTGGACTTGATATGATATTCACCAAGACACGAAATAATTTGACATTAAGATTTGTTTTGACTGTTTGTTGTCATGGTATACCAAATATTAAGGTCCGGTTAAGATTTCAAGATCTACTAAAAACATATGGCAGTAGTAGATAATAAATGACCACTATTACTAACTCTCTATTTGTTTAGTATTTAATTATCCTCCAGTGATATTAAACAGTTTATTTAAAGTAAATTATTGGCTTGTGTAAATTTAGTTGCATCAATTTCGAAAAATGTCATCTCGTCAAGTACAATTTTTGCTTTATGTGTCATTTTTGTGGTTTTTAAAGCTACACTCTCACAGATTGAAGGTTTTGACAACTTTTTTACGTTTTGTCTAGGAACGAGCCAATTTTTGCGAAAATCCATGGAAACTAGTTATATAAGACTGCTGACAATTGTTTTTATATTTAGCTTAAAAGAATATGTTTTATGCATTTTTCTTAAACCGTTAATTTTCGAACGGAAACATGAACATCAAGCATCTGATTTTTGTCAGCAGTCTTATGACACTGGTTTGCAGAAATTTACGCAAAAATTGGCTTATTCCAAGACAAACCATAAAAAAGTTGTCAACACGGTAAATCTGTGAAAGTGCAGCTTTAAATTGATTACGAATACAATAGTTTACAAATATTTTAACAATGATAACCTAAAAGCCCGTGACTAGAAAAATCATGCTTCCATCGTCATACATGTTCCAAAAGCATTTAAACAAATATAAACATCGTGAGTGAATCAAGCGGATTATGTTGTAAAAACATTTGCTAAAAGTATCAAATTACATGTAATTCAAGCTCTTTCATTTATTTTGAATCAATGCCATTTAATTGTTATCAAAAGTACTTTACAAGATTCCTTTCTTCGATGATGAGTGTACGCGATATAGTTTCAAGTTATAATAGAGTTGGCGTTGAAACAAAATTAATTTCTTGTTATCAAGTGTGTTTTGGATGAGAAAGAACGAAGTTGCTCGGGCTCAATTCATTAATATTCAGAATATGTATGAAACCCTGCTAGCTTAGTTAGTTTAACAAAGAACTGGTCTATTTACTTTCGATGTTTATTCATGTGACATTCACAAAAATACTACTAGCTCGACTGTCTTAGCAATGCTCGCTCGTCTGTTCTCTCAACGCTCTATACGTATAAATGCCATCTCGTCAAATATCATTATGGCTTTATGTGTCATTATTTGTGGTATTTAAATTGATTACGAATACAAAATGTTACAAATATTTGAATAATGAGAACCTTAAAAGCCCGTAACTTATGAGAATTCATGCTTCCATCGTCATACATGTTCCAAAAGCATTTTTACAAATATAAACATCGTGAGTGAATCAAGCTGATTATATTGTAAAAACATTTGCTAAAAGTATCAAATTACACGTAATTCAATCTCTTTCTTCTGGTTTCTGTTTTTTATTGGCCAAATGTTCATTCATGCAAACAAAATATAACATATAAATGACATATATATGTATATCATTTAATACAAACCGATATACCAAATAATATCAATGTGAACAAATAAATATTGATCTAGCTCTTTGTTTGAAAACTCCTTTTAGCATTTGGGACTTATTTTCTAAAAAACAAAATCAAAAATATATAAAAGGTAGAAAATGGGAAAGATGGTGTGTATTTGATGTTTAGGAATAGTGTTCCTAACATAAATGTTAAATTTAAAAATGAAAAAAAACAAACTACTAGCTTTAAAAAACAAGGATCTTATTAAGTACAGTACTTTGGTGGTTATTTCATTCAAATGCGCTTTACAATACTACTATACACTAGAGCTGTTTTACGAAGGTAATAAGTGTTCTAATTGTTGTCGTCGTCTATTATAGGTGTTAATTTTCTTCTTCATTTTTGTTGCTATTGTTTTCTCTATTTTTAGTCGTTTTCTAAGATATTTGACAAACATGGCACATGTTGGT
Source organism: Mya arenaria (assembly GCF_026914265.1). Lineage (NCBI taxonomy): Eukaryota > Metazoa > Mollusca > Bivalvia > Myida > Myidae > Mya > Mya arenaria. The sequence goes on from NC_069125.1 coordinate 81,381,801, forward strand.
ATCTTTCCATCACATTTTGATTTAATAATGAAATTGTTTCTTAAAAGTATCATAAAATTTATTTGATAACAATTTTTTTCTTTGATTGGCATTTAATCACAACAGTTTATGTTTTTTGTGACAGTTTCCTAAAGCTCACTTCATTGAAAGAATTTGTTATGAATGTTCTAAATTCACCCCAAAACGTCTGCAAAATATGACATTCCCCAAACATTTAGATGTTTGAGTCGATGTTCATTACACAAATATCACATAACCTTGATGCAACAATATTGTACGTGTAAAGCTTGTCATTGTTTACAAGGATGTTCATTATGTATTTATATTGGAATTCCCGAAGTTTCGTATCTATTGTAAGTAGAGCGCCTGTGTGTACACATTTTTCCGTTGTATAGAGTTTAGATTAAATTGAGATTCCCAATTTTCTTCTCGAGTTTTATTTTCAGGTTTAAGTTGTATAATAAGATGCTTGTATACTCTTTTGCTATTTTTTTTTGTATTTTCCTCCATTTTACCTGCAAGTTGGTGTGTTATATGATATGCCTCCAATTTTCAGCCGGGTTTTCCAGTCATCAGGAATATTGCTGATTAAAGCATGATATTTTAAAAAATCATGTGTTTTCTGTAGTCATAGGAATGTTCGACATATTTTACACCCCTATTATGCCATTATTTGGAAAAAAAAGTTTTATTATTAGGGACTTTTATTTTGCTGTTGTTCCATATAATTTATTTTTGCTACGATCGCAGTATCCGTCTTATATGTAAGCGATGCCTATGATTGTATAACTTTTAGAAGAAAAACATATTTTAATTGAAGATTTTGAATGCTTTTCGAATCCAAACAACTTTTAAAAATTAGATCTTCTCCAAACTGTTTGGTCATTTGCATATATACTTTGACCCATATAGATTGTTTGTTTAACATATTCTTTTTACCCAGCTTGCTTTAATTGCCTTGACAAAAATAGATATGTTGAGCATTTTGAAACCACCATTTCCATATTCTTGAATGATTTGATTTCTTGATATTTTATCGGGTTTTCCATTCCATAAGAATTTGTACATTTTGTTTTGTATCATTTTTTAACATGTTTCAGATGGTGTTTCCAAAACAGTTAGTAGGAATAGAAGTTTTGGGAACGCAAACGTTTTTTATTACAGCGATTTTGCCAAATTAAAAAATATTCCATTTTTTAAGATATGCCTCAAATTCTAAAATCTTATCAGTGGAATTTACTTATTCCATCTCAACTGTGCCGTTGGTAAATGTTATGCCTAGCGCAGATGTTTGGGTGATTTGCCAGTTATATTTCTTACAAAACGGTATGTCAGCGTATTTAAGTGGACCTAATCGTAAAACTGCACGTTTAGCTTTATTTAATGTTAACCCAGAATTTTTTCTATAATCGTTTAGACTAATCATACGTTCTTCGAAAGATTGTTGTGTTCCATCCATATGGAAACTGGCATCATCAGCAAATAAGGTTTGTTTCAGTTCTGTATTATGTACATTTATACCTTTAATATTTTTGTTTGTATTGATTTCGACAGCAAGCGCTTCTATACAAATAAAGAAAAAGTACGGAGATAGGGAGCATCCTTGGCGTACACCATTTTTAATGTTGAAAAAAGTCAGAAAGATAACCGTTGTTGGTAACACAAGCCATTTCATTTTTATAAAATAATCGAACACATTTAATTATATTTTCAATGAAATTAAATTAAAGACGTTCCAACATAATTTTTGTGATCTAACCTGTCGAATGCTTTGTTAAAGTCTGAAAAAAAAAATTGGCCATTTATATCATTTTCATTAATAGCTTCTTGTAAAATACGAACATTTTCTCCAATATATCTGCCTTTGATAAATCCTGTTTGTTCAGTACCAATTATATTATTTAGCAGGGGTTTTATCCTATAAGCAAATGCTTTTGAAGCTATTTTATAGTCAATGTTTAATAAGGAAATTTGTCTCCAGGTATTGATGTTACTTTGACCTGGTCTTTGTTTTGGAAGAAGTGTTATGACGCTTTGTTTTTGTAGCTGAGTGAGATTGTCGTTGTCAATTGAAAAATTGAGTGAGTCTTTTAGATATGTTATTATTTCATTCCAAAACATTTTGTAAAATTCTGCAGTCAAACCGTCCGACCCTGGGCTTTTATCCAGTTTCATATTTTTAATAGCATTATAGCATTTAGTTTCTGATAAATGTTCGGGGTCCATGTTTTCTTCAGTAATAGTGTTTGTAATGTTTGTCAGAAATCGTGAATTAATAGATTCTTCTATATTTTCGTCCTGTCTGTATAAAGATTCATAATACGACTTAACATATATTTTATGTTTATCAGTTTCAATGTTTTCATCAATATTTAATAGTGTGATTGTTTTATGCTGTGCACGTTTTTTTTCTAAATTAGCAAAACAATTTAGATCCAAGTAAGAGAAGAGTCACCGATGAAACAGATTTAATTAATCGTTATCAAGAGTACTTGACAAGATCCCTTTCTTCGATAATGAGTGTACGCCATATAGTTTCAAGTTACAGCAGGGTTGGCGGTTAAACATAAAATATTTATTTTCATAAAGTGTGTTTTGGATGAAAAAGAACGAAGTTGCTCGGGCTCAATTCATTAATTACAAAGTATGTATAAAACTGATTTATTATTTTTTAAAGCTGATTATAGCCTTTAAAAATGATAAGAGTTTATACTTCAATGCCGTCTAAATGTTTCTGTTGACATTATTATTCTGTTAGTGATTGTATTCACCATTTTTATTGCTGCAACAAAAGCTAGTGTGGTTCTGTCACAGATTGCTGTGGTATTTTTCATGGTTTAAATTCCCAACTTTGTTAACTTTTGGTCCTAACTTAGGTACGACAACTATTACTTTTTTCATTGAGTTGCGTGATTTTACCCACATACTTAACACTTTTCGAATAACAATTTGATAGTTGAGAGATTTTGTGTTCCCAATTCATTTTATAAACAAGAGTTAACGCATTAGCGTAACCTTGAGCTGTAAACTATCCATTTTTTTAAGGATTTTTTTAGATGTCCTTCTTTATTATTCATATATATTTATATAATCGAAAATGATGCTCATTTTGATGAAAATTTTCGATGTAACCGATGTAACCGATTGTAACTAATGTTACCGCGTAACCCGATAGAAAAAAACACTTTTCCAAAATCTTTGCTGTAACTCATTGTAACTAATATAACCGCATAACTCTAATCAGATGTCGACCTAAAAACTCGATTTTAAGTGTTGAACTTTGATTTTGTTTTCATTGTATATAAATAACATTTATGGTACATAAAAGTATTTATGTAGCTTGCTAGGCCATTTCATTATTGGTTTGGCAATTTTACCGTTTCGTGGTACCGACAAGCGTTTATGTGCGTCGAGGTCTCACTGCCAGACTTCACCTGGCCTGATGACCAATCAGCTGGTAGGATGGATACCACGTGACGTTAACAAACAAATGAAATCTCTATCGCCATTATCCTTTGTCTTTAGCGAACAAGCTTTGCGTGAAACGCTAAAAAATCAATAACCACCTCTTCCACATCCTCCTCCACACCAACTATACAATACATTGTGTCTAGTCCAACTTGTATCATTATATAAACTTTTGTATCAACCATATGATCTCTCTATCAACTTTGTATATTTTGTTTACATTTAACATAAATTGTGTAAAATTGTTTCCAATACTCCACACCCATTTTGCCATTTCAAGACACTTTTGATTATTAAGGGTTTATTTCAAATGTTTGTATGTTTGTATTCATAAATGTGTCATTACTGCCAATTTTGCAGATTTCTATGCTATTTTAGTGGCGGTTTTGGCCGCCAGATAAGTCATCAACATTTATCTTGTTTATACAAATGATGTATATTATTGTTACGGCATTAAATAAATACCCATATACAAACTTATCCTGGTCGTTTGTTGATTACTTACTAGCTGGGGATATGAGAGTCATAGCCAAGCCTGGTATAATACATAATATGTTCTGTTTATTTGCCTGTAACACTTGTAACTATAACGTGAGAAGGGTTACAAATTCGAAGCTCTCATTTTATGGGCCAATTTCTGGCTCTAATTGAATTTACATCGGATACATTAAGACAGCGCCCTTTAAAAGGATTTGCAGTTGGATGTTAACGCATTCTCACGATTGTTACGATACTATATGGTATAAAATGCATCATCAACCACTTCCCATACAAGCTGCACCGTATGTGATATATATTATCTAAATCAATTTTTCACCATATATAAATTAAAGCGCTGAAAGCTTTGAAAAACCTTTGAAAAATAAACAATTACGTAACTCAGAGAAGCCATTTTATCCATATAAGTCTGGTCAGATGTCGACCTAAAAACTAGATTTTTTAGATAAATCTTTGATTTGTTTTCGATGTAACCGGTTATAACCAATTGAACCGCGTAACCCGATATTTCTGATAGAAAAAACATTTTTCGAACTTTTAAAAAACTTTCCTATAACTCATTGTAACCATATGACTAAGATCAGATGTCAATCTCAAAACTATTTCTTTGATGAAAATTTTCGATGTAACCTGTTGTAACCAATGTAACCGCGTAACCCAATATTTGAGATAGAAAAAAAAATTGCAAACTTTTCGAAAGCTTTGCTGTAACTCATTTTAACAAATGTAATTGCATAACTCTGATCAGATGTCGACCTGAAAACTTGTTTTTGATGAAATTGTTCGATGTAACCGATGTAACCGATTGTAACCAACGTAACAGCGTAACCCTATATTTGAGATAAAAAAAACAAAACATTTTTGCAAACTTTTCAAAAATGTTGCTGTAACTCATTTTAAATATTGTTACCACATATCTCTGATCATATGTTGACCTGAACACTTGTTTTTGTTGAAAATTTTCGATATAACCGATGTAACCGGTTGTTAACCAATGTAACCGCGTAACCCGAAATTTGAGATAGAAAAAAACACTTTTTCAAACTTTTCAAAAACTTTGCTGTAACTCATTGTAACAATTGTAACCGCATAACTCTGATAAGATGACGACATGTCAACTCGATTTTTGATGTTGAACATGAAAATTTTCGATGTAACCGATGTAACCAGTTGTACCCAATGTAACCGCGTAACCCGATATATGACATTGAAAAAATCACTTTTTCAAATGTTTCAAAAGCTTTGCTGTAACTCAATGTAACTAATGTAACCGCAGAATACTGATCAGATGTCCACCTGAAAACTCGTTTTTTGATGAAAATTTTCGATGTAAACGATGTAACCAGTTGTAACCAATGTAACCGCGTAACCCGATATTTGAGATAAAAAATACTTTCTCAAACTTTTCAAAAACTTTGCTGTAAATCATAATGTAACTGCATAACTCTGATCAGATGTCGACCTGAAAACTCGTTTTTGATGAATTTTCGAAGTAACGGATGTAACCGGTTGTAACCATTGTAACCGCATAACCCGATATTTGACATGTAACCGGTTGTACCCAATGTTACTGCGTAACCTGATATTTGAGATAGAAAAAACACATTTGCAAACTTTTCAAAATCTTTGCTGTAACTCATTTTAACAAATATAATCGCATAACCCTGATCTGATTTCGACCCGAAACTTGTTTTTGATGAAATTTTTCGATGTAACCGATGTAACCGATTGTAACCAATGTAATAGCGTAACCCGATATTAGAGATAGAAAAAAACACTTTTGCAAACTTTTCAAAATTTTTGCTGTAACTCATTGTAACTAATGTAACCGCATAACTCTTATCGACCTAAAAACATTAGTATTACTGAACTTATGATAATAAATATATGTATTTTATGATGATTTACTTCCATCAACTTCCATTATAATCGATTATGATGGGTTATAACCAATAATCACCATCATGAAGCTCCTACGAGCTTGAAAATAACACACAGTGAACATGATCATTAGGTACCTTTAAATATCATTTTTCACTATTTACTGTTATCATACCGACATATCTGAACTTTCACTTTGAAATCATTCAAATTCATAGAAACTATTACAAATGTTACTCTGTATACAAAACTTTTATTTCAAATACTAAACTAGTAATTCCAAACAAACTCAAACTTATATCCAACGTTCATAACGGTCCATTTCTCTGCAGCCATATTAAATGTTAATATAGGAATATTCCACCTACTTTTCATTTCCATTCCAAGAACTTTGCCTAATCAGGCGGGGGATATCAATTCAACGAATTTGCTTGTTAGGTAATGTTTTCGAGAAGCAGACTTCAAATATATTGATATAAATATGTTATATGTCATTCGATATGGCTAATTGTGTTGTAGTTCAGGTTTATTTGACGCATGTTTTTATCAAGAAATATGTAGTAATGAATTATTTATGTCGTAAGTGAAACAGCTGTTGAAAAAAATTCATCAAGGATTGGCATGGTATAATTATTGCATCGAGTAGAGCTATATTTTATATCAATCATACCTCCGAAATTGAATGCTGCAAAGTCTATGTCTAAATCGCGACTATCCTCACACTGATTAAGCATTAAACAGGTAGATGGAATAGATCACTATCAAAACCCTTGAATGAATGTAGATGTGTATATATTACAATATATTTTGTTCCATTCGAAATGTTCATCCATTTTCAGACAAACTAAATGATGTTCCAGGTACAACACTATATTCGACAACCAAAACGTTTCTGGTACCCTACATAAATAAGAACAAACCTTCAACCACCATTGACCTGATCTGTCCACATCCTCCACTCAAATCGTTTTCCCTTTCTCATTCGCCGTATTTGTTTTCCATATATTCGCTTCCTCTTCCTTACCAATTTTTGGCCTCATATCCCCATCTTTATTCTTCATATTTCATTTTGATAATATTCGATAAAACAAAACAGCATTAAAATCAGCTTAACGGAATAACAGAAGCGAGACATAGTATAAGCTTTATCCTCTATTCTGTATATTTATTGTTTTGTGCAAATATCAAATGTCTTCATTTCGCGTGCAAATAAGTAATTTTTATGCTCAAAATGTATACACAATGTGAATGAAATATTTGAAAATTAATTTACCATAATTATAAACTCTGTGTGATTTCAATAGGCAAGACTCGTCTTTTTGTAATATCCTGTGCAGTAAAACATACGGCAGCTGTTTTCCGAATACATATCTTTTATGTGTATGTTGTAAGTTGTATAAGTTTAAACAGAACTGACACTTCTAGTTATTTCTACACATGCAATGTTACTATTTTGTTTTATTTTTAAAGACATATTATTTACTGACATATTCAATTCCAGTTGTCGACCATGTTCCTATCATCAATGCTAATTTAGAATCATCAAACGAATAAACAATAATGCTATTGATGTATTTGATATCGATTTATTAACATTTTGTTCAAATTCTACTAAATGGTGTAATTATTTTTTTATGTCAACAAGAATTATATAATTCATGTATGTTTGACTTTCAATCTTTTAGTTTAATTAGACTTTTGTCTTTGGTTTGGGTTAGAAGCCACCGTTTTCACTTTGAAATATTGTTTCGGTTAGATGGCATTAGTTGACTCGTTGAGGCCAAAGAGCAGACGATCCCGTTGTATAGTTCATTTATGGCAAGTTTTCTTACCGGTTACCTACCGTCATATAATGTAAGGACATTCCAAACAACATTAATGAGAAACCGACCCCTACAAAAGCAGGTCACTTTTCGCACCTGCAAGAGATTGCCGCCAGCATTCCCGAGCTAGACGGTTATGCTGATATATCTTTGTTGATATGTAGAGATTGGTTGGAGGTACATCATGTACTTGACCAAAAGGTTTTGCGTTTCAGGGAAGAAGCTTAAGCAGTCACACGTCACATCGAGAGGATGTTTTACCGCTTCATGGTCGATGAGAGAGAATATTTAAAGATCTTTTAGTATAAGGTTAACAGTCCTGTAAATGAGATGATTGAATACAGGATATGGGTTCATGTGTTAGGCAATAAGCCATCACCATCAGTAGGTCTTATGATGTTAAGAGTTTTGTCTCTTACAATTTAATGTAGATGACGGACAGAAGTCAATACCTACTCAGGCTGATGCCATAGACCTTTGGTTCAGAACTAGAGATGACGTCATGAAAAATGGCAAATTCCGCCTTCACAAGATAGCTTCTAACAGCGCAGCGGCCATGAGTAGTTTCCTCGTTGATGACTTAGCAAAGAACCAAAAGGCAGGTTGACTTTCTAGTAGATCAATACAAACAATTTATTGAATATTTCTGCCCAACTAGCTGCTGCATTAATTATTTTACCATGTGATTTTGTCTTACGCTTTCTTTCTTTAAATAAAGAAAAAAATATCAATATTAATACATTTTGATATATTACCTACATTTAAAATGTTATCATTGAGTCTAAGCGGATATGGAGTTTGCAAACGGTTAATCCAGTCAAGTTCTGCGAGGCATCTTGCTTTGCATTTATAGGAATTACTTTCTGTATCTTTAAATTATATATGTTCTATTGGATAAATGGTTATTGTTTCCAAACTATGTCCGGCTTATACAAATGTTAATATAAAAAAAGGTCAAGTGGTTATTATTCTTTTTGATTTATAATATGTTCTCTAAAGTGGGCTTTCAATGGCCTCCCTTTGTAAGCCATTTGAATCGAACTATATTAAAATAAAGTCTTTATTTTATGTCTAGATCAAGACCAGAAGTTAAAACGTATGTTTTAATTTAAATTTTAGCTAAGTTACGGAGCTTATTTCTGTAGTTTTTCATATAAAAATCTGATACATAGCTCATTAACCTTTATAATACGAATATAAATCTACGTAGGTCTCAATCGAAGAGGAAACAAATCGATAAACATTAAAATAAGATTTATATGAAAAAAAAAAAAAGTTCAGTAGCCAAAAATTTAAACATAAACCCCGTTTAATGGCACAGGGCAAACGCCAAAGACATAGAACGCAAAAACAAAAAAATACCAACAAGAAACATGAAACAACAGCACGAAACTCCACAATAAACACAGTGTCGAAGTCGACATAAGTCGATACATGTCACAAAATCAGATATTTGCCTCATCTAGGTCACTTCAAATGCTAGCACTGGTTCAATAACTTAAATTGGTAATCAAATTTTATTAAGCTGCTATATTTCGATTATAGATTAGTGATACATGATATAAGCTATGCAGACACTTCATTTGCCACACATAGTGTGTACAACCGCAAACTAATGCAGGACGAAACGTATGAAAATATTTACAAGAATGCCACAAAATTGAATGACTTAAGTTACCCCGTGTGTACAAAGTTTGTTTGGCATGGCATAGAGAATGTGAAAAAAACATCATCAAATTAAAGAATAAACAACAGAAGAATATAATATAGTGAGAAATACGTTGAAACTTTACAAATGCTAAAAGACATATGATGGTTTACTGGTCTATGTGATGTCCAAGCGTGAATGAATTTATTCGCCACAAATCATCTGACAACTATCAAATACTAAGTTAAAACGTGTGAAGAAATTAAATCGGAGACACAATTAATACAATTGAATGAAAACACATGGGTGTAATATCATAAAACTCTTGAAATAAACTACTTTTATTGAAAATGTTGAACAATTTGTCAAGGTCAAAAAATATTTGTATGCCAAAATGTAAGGTCTTTTAAAATATCACAAACTTAGATCTTTTAAAATATCTCAAATCAAATAATGTCAGAAAATAGCATATTGTTTCGATCAAAGTTAATAAACAAAGAGATGAACAAGCACGTATTGCTTGACAAACAAGAACATTTGGTGACAAAAAAAGGGGTTTTATTACAGCAATGAAAAAAGTGAAAGCAATCACAAACAGTATATATCTGTCAAGAGAATAATATTGCAGACATTGAAGTATAAAGTGTACTAATATTTAAAAGTTATTATCCATTTTAAGTACTCGTTAATCAGTCAGATACGTCTTCTGCAAATAAATGAATAAAACCCGAGCAACAGGTATAATTAATCCACATTACCCTCATATGCTTTCATCGGTCACCCTTCTGTAACTTTAAACTATATGGCGTACATTCAGTATCAAAGAAAGAGTTCTTTCTAATGATAAATATCATTTAACTAGTTTTCATCGGTGACCCTTCTGTAACTTGAAACTATATGGTATACTTTCTATATCGAAGAAAGAGCTTGAATAACGTGAAATTTGATACCTTAAGAAAATGTTTAAAAAGCATAACTCAAAATATAATCGGTGTCAGAACAACAGTGGCCTTTTTTGGAGCAATAAAATGGTTAAAACCATCACCAACATAATAAATATGTCAACATAATTATGAAGTCTAACCAGTTGTAAAAGTTATAATCAACTGTAAACACTTATCAATCAGCCTTGCAAATCTTTCTAAATGAATTAATTGAGCCTGATTAACTGTTCTAACTGATCCAAAACACACTTGATAACCAGAAATTAGATATTGTTCACCGCAAACTCTTCTGTAACGTGAAACTATATAGAAAACATTCAATATCAAAGAAAGTGATTTTGCAAAGTTCTCTTGATAACGATCAATTAAATATTTTTCATCGGTGACTCTTCTGTAACATGAAACTATAAAAGGTACATTCAATAACAAAGAAAGAGATCTTGCAAGGTACTCTCAATATCGACCTGTGGAAGTATATGTTTCATCGGTGACTCTTTTGTAACATGAAACTATAAAAGGTACATTTAATAACAAAGAAAGATATCTTACAAAGTAATCTTAATATCGACCTATCAAATATAAGCCGCGTCGCACGATTTTGGGCCTTCGGGCATACATTTGCCATTACAATGTTTTAAGGTATTTGAATGAAATGCTATTTCAGGAAGTTATTCAGAAAAATTCATGATGATAACACTTTAATATCGTAAGATACGTGATTACTAGTGGGACCATGTATTGCGCATTTTGAATTCTAAATTTGACTTCATTCAAA